>NC_041234.1:52729336-52732196 GCF_002837175.3 Physeter macrocephalus | reverse complement strand
CCAGGTTGTCCATTTTATTGGCATAGAGTTGCTTGTAGTAATCTCTCATAATCATTTGTATTTCTGCAGTGTCCATTGTTACTTCTCCTTTTTCATTACTAATTCTATTGATTTGAGTCTTTTCCCTTTTTGTCTTGATGAGTCTGGCTAATGATTTATTAATTTTGTTTATCTTCTCAAAGAACCAGCTTTAAGTTTTATTGATCTTTGCTATCGTTTCCTTAATTTCTTTTTTAATTTATTTCTGATCTGATCTTTATGATTTCTTTCCTTCTGCTAAATTTGGGGTTTTTTTGTTCTTCTTTCCCTAATTGCTTTAGGTGCAAGTTTACGTTGTTTATTCGAGATGTTTCCTGTTTCTTAAAGTAGGATTGTATTGCTATAAACTTCACTCTTAGAACTGCTTTTGCTGCATCCCATAGGTTTTGTGTCATCGTGTCTCCATTGTCGTTTGTTTCTAAGTATTTTTTTATTTCCCTTTTGATTTCTTCAGTGATCACTTCATTATTAAGTAGTGTATTGTTTAGCCTCCATGTGTTTGTATTTTTTACATATCTTTTCCTGTAATTGATATCTATTCTCATAACATTGTGGTCGGAAAAGATACTTCATATGATTTCAATTTTCTTAAATTTACCAAGGCTAGATTTGTGACCCAAGTTATGATCTATCCTGGAGAATGTTCCATGAGCACTTGAGAAAAATGTGTATTCTGTTGTTTTTGGATGGAATGTCCTATAAATATCAATTAAGTCCATCTTGTGTAATGTATCATTTAAAGCTTGTGTTTCCTTATTTATTTTCATTTTGGATGATCTGTCCATTGGTGAAAGTGGGGTGTTAAAGTCCCCTACTATGATTGTGTTCTGACTGTCGATTCTTTTATGGCTGTTAGTATTTGCCTTATATATTGAGGTGCTCCTATGTTGGGTGCATAAATATTTACAATTGTTATATCTTCTTCATGGATCGATCCCTTGATCATTATGTAGTGTCCTTCTTTGTCTCTTGTAATAGTCTTTATTTTTTTTAATTTTTTAATTTTTTTTGCGTTACGCGGGCCTCTCACAGCTGTGGCCTCTCCTGTTGCGGAGCACAGGCTCCACGGCATGTGGGATCCTCCCGAACCCGGGCACAAACCCGCATCCCCTGCATCGGCAGGCGGGCCCCCAACCACTGCGCCACCAGGGAAGCCCAATAGTCTTTATTTTAAAGTCTATTTTGTCTGATATGATGATTGCTACTCCAGCTTTCTTCTGATTTCCATTTGCATGGAATATCTTTTTCCATCCCCTCACTTTCAGTCTGTATGTGTCCCTATGTCTGATGTGTGTCTCTTTTAGACAGCATATATATCCGTCTCGTTTTTGTATCCATTCAGCCAGTCTGTTTCTTTTGGTGGGAGCATTTAATCCATTTACATTTAAGGTAATTATCGATATGTATGTTCCTATTACCATTTACTTAATTGTTTTGGGTTTGTTCTTGCAGGTCTTTTCCTTCTCTTTTGTTTCTTGACTAGAGAAGTTCCTTTAACATTTGTTGTAAAACTGGTTTGGTGGTGCTGAGCTCTCTCAGCTTTTGCTTGTCTGTAAAGGTTTTAATTTCTCCATCAAATCTGAGTGAGATCCTTGCTGGGTAGAGTAATATTGGTTGTAGGTTTTTCTCCTTCATCACTTTAAATATGTCCTGCCACCCCCTTCTGGCTTGCAGAGTTTCTGCTGAAAGATCAGCTGTTAACCTTATGGGGATTCCCTTGTGTGTTATTTGTTGTTTTTCCTTTGCTGCATTTAATATGTTTTCTTTGTATTTAATTTTTGATAGTTTGATTTATATGTGTCCTGCCATGTTTCTCCTTGGATATATCCTGTATGGGACTCTATGTGCTTCCTGGACTTGATTAACTATTTCCTTTGCCATATTAGGGAAATTTTCAACTATAATGTCTTCAAATGTTTTCTCAGTCCCTTTCTTTTTCTCTTCTTCTTCTGGGACCCCTATAATTCGAATGTTAGTGCGTTTAATGTTGTGCCAGAGGTCTCTGAGACTGTCCTCAGTTCTTTTCATTCTTTTATCTGTATTCTGCTCTACAGTATTTATTTCCACTATTTTATCCTCCAGGTCACTTATCCGTTCTTCTGCCTCAGTTATTCTACAATTGATCCCATCTAGAGTATTTTTAATTTCATTTATTGTGTTCTTCATCATTGCTTGTTTCCTCTTTAGTTCTTCTAGTTCCTTGTTAAATGTTTCTTGTATTTTGTCTATTCTATTTCCAAGATTTTGGATCATCTTTACTATCATTGTTCTGAATTCTTTTTCAGGTAGACTGCCTATTTCCTCTTCATTTGTTAGGTCTGTTGGCTTTTTACCTTGCTCCTTCATCGGCTGTGTGATTTTCTGTCTTTTCATTTTGCTTATCTTACTGTGTTTGGGGTCTCCTTTTTTCAGGCTGTAGGTTCGTAGTTCCCGTTGTTTTTGGTGTCTGTCCCCAGTGGCTAAGGTTGGATCAGTGGGTTGAATATGTTTCTTGGTTGAAGGGACTAGTGCCTGTGTTCTGGTGGATGAGGCTGGATCTTGTCTTTCTGGTGGGCAGGTCCACGTCTGGTGGTGTGTTTTCAGGTGTGTGTGACCTTATTATGATTTTAGGCAGCCTCTCTGCTAATGGATGGGGCTGTGGTCCTCTCTTGCTACTTGTTGGGCATAGGGTTTCCAGCACTGTAGATTGCTGGCCATTGAGTGAAGCTGGGTCTTGGTGTTGAGATGGAGATCTCTGGGAGATTTTCACCATTTGATATTACGTGGAGCTGGGAGGTCTCTTGTGGGCCAGTGTCCTGAAGTTGGTTCTCCCACCTCAGAG
>NC_041234.1:52713390-52729253 GCF_002837175.3 Physeter macrocephalus | reverse complement strand
GCTCAGAATAAAAAGGAGAAAAAATAGAAAGGAAAGAAAGGAAGGAAGGAAGGAAGCAAGGAAAACAGGAAGGAAGAAAGAAGGAAGGGAGGAAGGAAACAAGGAAGACAGGAAGGAAGAAAGAAGGAAGGAAGGAATGAAGAATGAAAGGAAGAAAGAAAGAAAGAAAGAAAGAGAAGATAAAATAAAGTAGGATAAAATCAATTTATTAAAATAAAAAATAATTATTAAGAAGAAAAATTTTAAAAAGTAAAAAAACAACAACAACACGGGAGGGTCAGTACCCTAGGACAAATGGTGAAAGCAAAGCTATACAGAGAAAATCTCACAGAGAAGCATACACATACACACTCACAAAAGGAGAAAAAGGGGAAAAATAATATATCTTTCTCCCAAAGTCCACCTCCTCAATTTGGGATTATTCGTTCTCTATTCAGGTATTCCACAGATGCAGGGTACATCACGTTGATTGTAGAGATTTAATCCACTGCTTCTGAGGCTGCTGGGAGAGATTTTCCTTTCTCTTCTTTGTTCGCACAGCTCCTGTGGTTCAGCTTTGGATTTGGCTCTACCTCTGCATCTAGGTCGCCTGAGGGCATCTGCTCTTCAATCAGACAGGACGGGGTTAAAAGAGCAGCTGATTCAGGGGCTCTGGCTCACTCAGGCCGGGGGGAGGGAAGGGTACGGATGCAGGGTGACCCTGTGGCTGCAAAGGCTGGCGTGATCTTGCACCAGCCTGAGGCTTGCCGTACGTTCTCCCGGGGAAGTTGTCCCTGGATCCCTGGACCCTGGCAGTGGTGGGCTGCACAGGCTCCCAGGAGGGGAGGTGTGGAGAGTGACCTGCGCTCTCACACAGGCCTCCTGGTGGCTGCTGCAACAGCCCTGGCCTCTCATGCCCGTCTCTGGTGTCCACGCTGTCAGCCGTGGCTCACGCCCGTTTCTGGAGCTCCTTTAAGCAGCGCTTTTAATCCCCTCTCCTCATGCCCCAGGAAACAAAAAGGCAAGAAAAAGTCTCTTGTCTTTTTGGCAGCTCCGTGCCCGTCTCTGGAGTTCCTTTAAGCAAAAAGCACTATGTTGTACAGCCTATCTCTAGAACTTACATAACAACTGTACACCTTACATAACAATACAGTATTATGCACTTAAATTTGAAGAGGGTAGATCCCATTTTAAGTGTTATTGTAAAGAAAAAGTGAACATAAGGAAAATTTTAGAGGTGAAGGAGATGTCTATTACCTTCATGGTGGTGATGGTTTCACAGGTGCATTCATGTGTCCAAACACATCCAACTGTATATATTAAATATGTGTAGTTTTTTGTATATCAATTACACCTCAATAAAGCTGTTATAAAAAGCTAGAGATGTGGTTATGCAGAGGACATTCCTCAAAAACATTATAAGGCAACTGAATAACCTGCTGCAACCTTTGTCAAAACATTACAATTGAGGCAAACAATAGATATGTTGAAAGCCTGGGAGGAAAAGCTAAGAGAGAGTTTCTTTGGGACATTTCTTTAGGACATTCAAAAAGCATGTGTATATAGTTTGGAATTTAGAAAGCCATGTATGTTCCCAGGGCAGGATGTAGTTCAGAGAAGACTTGAGAAGAACACAATCTGTCATATCTGGCTGATCTCTAAGCTCAACATTAGCAGTGAGTGAAAGGTAAGGCAGTTATAAATGACTTGGTTAAGTGTTGCAGGAGTGCCTTAATAAAAAACCAATTTGCAAGGTTTGGGATAGTGGTTTTTTTTCTTTCTTCTTTTTTTGTGACTCCATACATTCAGGGAAATCTCCTTAAAAAAGAGATTAGCTGTCCACAAGCTATAGGAAAAGAGACTTTAGAAAACACACATAAAAAAGAATACAGACTTTATAAAGATAGTTTATAAAAGTCACTAAGGAAATAAAAAACAACTACAACCCACAACAAGCAACAAAAACAAACACAGAGAAGGTAAAATATCTGAATTCTAGACTTACCACATTATAATATTCAAAATGTTCATATTTCAATAAAAAGTCATGAAGCATGCAAATAAACAACAAAGTATGGTCCATTCACAGAACAAATTAACCTAAATGTCCTCACGTTGATTGTAGAGATTTAATCCACTGCTTCTGAGGCTGCTGGGAGAGATTTTCCTTTCTCTTCTTTGTTCGCACAGCTCCTGTGGTTCAGCTTTGGATTTGGCTCTACCTCTGCATCTAGGTCGCCTGAGGGCATCTGCTCTTCAATCAGACAGGACGGGGTTAAAAGAGCAGCTGATTCAGGGGCTCTGGCTCACTCAGGCCGGGGGGAGGGAAGGGTACGGATGCAGGGTGACCCTGTGGCTGCAAAGGCTGGCGTGATCTTGCACCAGCCTGAGGCTTGCCGTACGTTCTCCCGGGGAAGTTGTCCCTGGATCCCTGGACCCTGGCAGTGGTGGGCTGCACAGGCTCCCAGGAGGGGAGGTGTGGAGAGTGACCTGCGCTCTCACACAGGCCTCCTGGTGGCTGCTGCAACAGCCCTGGCCTCTCATGCCCGTCTCTGGTGTCCACGCTGTCAGCCGTGGCTCACGCCCGTTTCTGGAGCTCCTTTAAGCAGCGCTTTTAATCCCCTCTCCTCATGCCCCAGGAAACAAAAAGGCAAGAAAAAGTCTCTTGTCTTTTTGGCAGCTCCGTGCCCGTCTCTGGAGTTCCTTTAAGCAAAAAGCACTATGTTGTACAGCCTATCTCTAGAACTTACATAACAACTGTACACCTTACATAACAATACAGTATTATGCACTTAAATTTGAAGAGGGTAGATCCCATTTTAAGTGTTATTGTAAAGAAAAAGTGAACATAAGGAAAATTTTAGAGGTGAAGGAGATGTCTATTACCTTCATGGTGGTGATGGTTTCACAGGTGCATTCATGTGTCCAAACACATCCAACTGTATATATTAAATATGTGTAGTTTTTTGTATATCAATTACACCTCAATAAAGCTGTTATAAAAAGCTAGAGATGTGGTTATGCAGAGGACATTCCTCAAAAACATTATAAGGCAACTGAATAACCTGCTGCAACCTTTGTCAAAACATTACAATTGAGGCAAACAATAGATATGTTGAAAGCCTGGGAGGAAAAGCTAAGAGAGAGTTTCTTTGGGACATTTCTTTAGGACATTCAAAAAGCATGTGTATATAGTTTGGAATTTAGAAAGCCATGTATGTTCCCAGGGCAGGATGTAGTTCAGAGAAGACTTGAGAAGAACACAATCTGTCATATCTGGCTGATCTCTAAGCTCAACATTAGCAGTGAGTGAAAGGTAAGGCAGTTATAAATGACTTGGTTAAGTGTTGCAGGAGTGCCTTAATAAAAAACCAATTTGCAAGGTTTGGGATAGTGGTTTTTTTTCTTTCTTCTTTTTTTGTGACTCCATACATTCAGGGAAATCTCCTTAAAAAAGAGATTAGCTGTCCACAAGCTATAGGAAAAGAGACTTTAGAAAACACACATAAAAAAGAATACAGACTTTATAAAGATAGTTTATAAAAGTCACTAAGGAAATAAAAAACAACTACAACCCACAACAAGCAACAAAAACAAACACAGAGAAGGTAAAATATCTGAATTCTAGACTTACCACATTATAATATTCAAAATGTTCATATTTCAATAAAAAGTCATGAAGCATGCAAATAAACAACAAAGTATGGTCCATTCACAGAACAAATTAACCTAAATGTCCCAGAGGAAGCATAGACATTGGATTTACTAGACAAAGATTAGTAAATCTATTGTCTTAAACATGTACAAAGAGCTAAAGGAAACCAGGAGGATGATGTCTTAACAAATAGAGAATATCAGTAAAGAAACAGAAACTAGATAAAGGAACCAAATGGCAATTCTCCAGCTGAAAAGTACAATCATTGAAATTTTAGGGCTTCCCTGGTGGCGCAGTGGTTGAGAATCCGCCTGCTGATGCAGGGGACACGGGTTCGTGCCCTGGTCCAGGAAGATCCCACATGCTGCAGAGTGGCTGGGCCCGTGAGCCATGGCCGCTGAGCCTGCGCGTCCGGAGCCTGTGCTCCGCAACGGGAGAGGCCACAACAGTGAGAGGCCCGCGTACCACAAAAAAAAAAAAAAAAAAAAAGAAATTTTAAAATTCAATAAACATATTCAATAGCAGAGTTGATAAAGCAGAAGAAAGAAGTAGTGAACTTAAAAGTAGGGCAATTAAAATTATCCAATCTGAGTAGAGAAAAAAAGGAATAAAGAAAAATGAACAAAGTCGTAGAGATCTGTGGGATACCATCAAGTGTACCAAGAAACATATAATGATAGTCTCATAAGGAAAGGAGAGAGAAGAGCAAAAAGAATATTTTAAAAAATAATGACCAAAAACTGTCCCAAATTTAATAAAAGTCATGAATCTACAATTCTAAGAAACAGTGAACTCCAAGAAGAATTGATGAACATATGTCCACACAAAGACAGGTTGAATCTTGAAAGCAGTAAGGGAGAAACAACTTATCACATACAATGGGGTCCTCAATAAGTTTAACAGCCGATTTATCTTTAGAAATCATGGAGGCCCAAAGAAAATGGTATGGGATATTTATAGTGTTGAAAGGGAAAAAAGCCTGTCAACCAAGAATTCTATATCCAGTAAAACTGTCCTCAAAAATGAAGGAGTAATTAAGACATTCCAGATAACAAAAACTGAGGAAATTTGTTGCTAGTAGCCTTGTCCTACAAGAATTGTTAAAGGGAGTCATTCACACTGAAATAAAAAGACACTGGACAGTAACTTGAAGCCATACAAGAAGTATAGAACTCTGGTAAATTTAACTACATAGGAAAATATAAAAGTATTGTTGCATTGTATAGTATTGTATTATTGATTTATAACTCCTCTTATATATATATATTTTTTTAAAAATACATAAAACAATAATTATAAATCTATGTTAATGAACACCAAATGTATAAAAAGGTAATTTGTAACAACATGAAGGGAAAAGAATGGGAATGTATAAGAGCAGAGTTTTTGTATACTATTGAAGCAAAGGTGGTATTAATTAAAAATTAATTATTATAATTTAATTGTATATATTTGTATATCATATTGCATATTATATATATATTGTATATTATAGAAATAATTATAGATTCCAAGGTCACCAACTAAGAAAATAATTAAAATATGCAGAAAGGGATGAAAGTGGTACACTCTCAAGAAATCAATTAAACCCAGAAGGAGGCAGTAATAGAAAAAATGAAGAACAAAAAGGATATGACTTATATGAAAAAAATAGCAAATAGGCAGAAGTAAGTTCTTCTTCATCACTAATTACTTTAAAAGTAAATGGAAACATAAAACATAGGAGGAACACTTTTTGACATAAATCTTAGCAATAATTTTTTCTTGGATCCATCTCCTAAAGTAAAGGATATAAAAGAAAAAATAAACAAATGGGACCTAATTAAACTTAAAAGCATTTGCACAGCAAAGGAAGCCACTGACAAAATGAAAAGACAACCTACTGAATGGGAGAAAATATTTGCAAATGGTATGACTGATAAGGGGTTAATATTCAACATTTATAAACAGCTCATACAGCTCAACATCAAAAAAAACAAACAACCCAATTAAAAATGGGCAGAAGAACTATTCAGAAGAACTGAGTAGGTGTTTTTCCAAAGAGGAAATGCAGATGACCAACAAGCACATGAAAAAAGGCTCAACACTGCTAATCATCAGGGAAATGCAAATCAAAATCATAATGAGATATCACATCACACCTGTCAGAATGGCTATCAGCAAAAGAATATAAATAACAAATGTTGGCAAGGATGTGGAGAAAAGGGAACCCTCTTACACTGTTGGTGGGAATGTAAGTTGGTGGAGTCACTGTGGAAAACAGTATGGAGGTTTTTCAAAAATCTAAACTAGAATTACCATATGACTGAGCAATTCCTCTCCTGGGTATATATCCAAAAAAACACCCCACTAATTTGAAAAGATACATGCACCCTAATGTTTGTAGTGGCATTATTTACAATAGCCAACATCTGGAAACAATCTGTACCTATCAACAAATGAATGGATAAAGATGTGGTATACACACACACACACACACACACACACACACATACCTACAATGGAATACTACTCAGTCATAAAAAAGAATGAAACTTTGCCATTTGCAGCAATGTGGGATGGACTTTGGAGGGTATTAGGGTAAGTGAAATAAGTCAGACAGAGATAGATGAATACTGTATGATATCACTTATATGTGGAATCTAAAAAATACAACAATCTGGTGAATATAACAAAAAGAAGCAGACTCACATAGAGAACAAACTAGTGGTTACCAGTGAGTGGGAGGGGCAATATAAGGGTGGGGGAGTGGGAGGTACAAAACTATTGGATGTAAGATAGGCTCAAGGATGTATTGTACAACATGGGGAATATATAGTCAATATTTTGTAATAAATGGAAATGGAAAGTAACCTTTAAAATTGTATAAAAAATAAAAAAAATAAAATTAAAAAACTCTGGGGAAAAAAAGGAAGTGGAAACCACATCACACCCATTAGGATGGCTACCATGATGGTTAATTTTATGTGTCACCATGACTGGCCATGAATGTATTCAAATATTTGGTCAAACATTATTCTGGGTGTTTCTGTGAGGGTGTTTTGGATGAGATTAACATCTAAATTGATAGACTGAGTAAAGCAGATTACCTTCTATAATGTAGGTGTATCTCATCTAATATGTCAAAATCCTAAATAGAATAAAAAGGCTGACCCTCTCCCAAGTAAGAGAATTCTGCCCTCCTGAGAGTCTTTGAACTGGGAGAGTGGCTTTTTTCTTGCTTTTGGACTCAAACTGAAACATTAGATCTTCCTGGGACTTGAGCCTGCCCTCCTTTGGACTGGAATGACCCAGTTGTCTCTCATTTCCCAGGCGTTCAGACTAGGATTGGAATTAAACCATCAACTCTCCTGGATTTCTAGCTTTCCAACTCACTCTGAAGATCTTGGGGCTTGTCATCCTCCATAATTGTATGAGCCAATTTCTTATAGTAAATCTCTTCATATACATACATCTTATTGGTTCTGTTTCTCAGAAGCACCCTGACCAATACAACTACTATAAAAAAAAACAGAAAATAACAAGTGTTGGTGAAGAGACATTTGAACCCTTGTGTATGTAGTTTGGAATGTAAAAATGGTGCAGCTGTTATGGAAAATACTATGGAAGTTCCTCAAAATAAATTTACCTTATTATTGCAATTCTGCTTCTGGGTACATACACAAAGAAATTGAAAGCAGAGTCTTCAAAAGATTTTTGCATATCAATGTTTATTGCAGCATTATTCATAATAGACAAGAGGTGGAAGCAACTCAAATGTTCATTGAGAGATGGATGGATAAAGAAAATGTGATGTATATGTATAGAATGACATATTTGCAGCTTTTAAAAGGAAGGAAATTCTGACACATGTTACAACATGAATGAAACTTGAGAATGTTATGGTAAGTGAAATAAGCCAGGTACAAAAAGACAAATGTTATATGTTTCCACTTATATGAGGTATCTAAAATAGTCAAATTCATAGAGACAGAAAATAGAATGGTGGTTACCAAGGAATAAGGAGGGGGAAAAGGGGAGTTGTCATTTAATAAGTATAGAGTTTCAGTTTTACAAGACAAAAAGTTCTGGAACTTAACACTTTTGAACTGTACACTTAAAAATGCTTAAGATAGTAAAAACATATGTATTAAAATTATATATATATAAAATTTGCCATTGATCTATAAAAAAGCAGAAATTGGAAGAATGAATTTTAAAAATATGATCCAATTATATGCTGTCTATGAGAATCACTGTAGATCTAAAGGCACAAATGGGTTGAAAGTAAAAGAATGGAAAAGATATTTCATGTGAATAGTATCTAAATGAGAGCTGAGGTGGCTATACTAACATAAAAAATAGGTTAAAAACTGTTAATAGAAATAAATAAGTACATTGCATATTGGTTAAAGATTATTTCCTCAAGAACACAATAATTATAAATGTACACACCAAAAGAAAGAAAGAAAGAAAGAAAGAAAGAAAGAAAGAAAGAAAGAAAGAAAGAAAGAAAGAAAGAAAGAAAGAAGGAAGGAAGGAAGGAAGGAACCCAAGATATATGAAGCAAACCTGCAAACCTTGTCAGAATTGATGGAAGAAAAAGACAGTTCTATAATAATACCCCAATATTAATAATGGACAGAACAACTAGACAGAAGATCAGTAAGGAAACTGAGGACTTGAACAACACTATAAACCAACTAGACCTAACAGTCATGTACAGGACATTCCACCTAACAATACTGGAATACATATTTTCTTCAAGGCCACATGGAACAGTCTTCAAGACAGATTACAGGTTAGGCCACAAATAAATTTGAATAAATTAAAAGATTGAAATCATACAAAGTCTGTTCACCAACCACAAAGGAATGAAACTAGAAATCTATAATAAGGAAATTTCAGAAATTTACAAATATGTAGATGCTAACAACACACTCTTGAGCTACCAATGGTTCAAAGAAGAAATCACAAGGGAAACACTTTGAAATATTATTCAGCCATAAAAAAGACGGAAATCCGGCCATGTTTGACAAAGTGGATGAATCTTGAGCACTTTATGCTAAGTGAAATAAGCCAGAAAGAGAAAGACAAATACTGTATGACCTCATATGTGGAATCTAAAAAATAAACAAGCAAACCAAAAACAAACCCATAGAATAATAGATCAGATTTATGATTACCATAGGACGGGTGTGAGGGGAGGAAGAATTGGAAGGGGATAGGCAAAACATACAAACTTTCAGTTATAATATAAATAAGTACTGGGGATGAAATTTACAACATGATGACTATAGTTAATACTGCTGTATGATATATTTCAGAGTTGTTAAGAGAGAAAACCTTAAGAAGTCCATCACAAGGAATAAAAATTTTTTCTTCTTTTTTTATCTATATGAGATGATTTACTAAACTTATTGTGGTAATCATTTCACAATGTAAGTCAAATCATTATGCTGTGCACCTTAAACTTATACAGTGCTGTATGTCAATTTTATCTCAGTAAAATTGGAAAAAAATAAAATACTTTGAGGCAAATGAAAAACATTCCCAATATACCAAAACTTATAGGATACAGTAAAAACAATGTCCAGAGGAAAATTTAATAATAATCGATAAAATTCAAATAAATAACCTTACACCTTAAAGTTATTTATTTGGAAAATAATTAGGAAAAGAGAGAAAGATAAACCCAAATACAATGGAAGGAAGGGAATAATAAAGATTATAGCAGAAATAATCAAAATAGCAAAGAGAAAAACAATAGAGAAAATTAATGAGACCAAAAGTTGGTTCTTCAAAAAGATCTACAAAATTGACAAATCTTTAGCTATATTGACTAAGAAAAAAAGAGAAAACTCAAATTATTAAAACCAGAAATGAAAGTGGAGAATCATACTACCAACCTTACAGAAATAAAAAGGATTATAAGAGAATACTATAAGCAATTGTACACCAACGGATTAGATAGTATAGATGAAATAAACAAAAATTCCCAGAAACACACAAACTATCAAAATTGACTCAAGAAGAAATAGAAAATTGGAACAGATCTACTATGGATGGAATTTTTGTGTACTCCCAAAATTCATTTGGTGAAATCCTAGCCCCTAATGTGATTTTATTAGGAAGTGCAAACTTTTGGTAGATGATTAGGTCATGAGTGTGGAGCCCTTATGAATGTGATTAGTGCCCTTATTAAAGAGACCCCAGAGAGCTCTCTCACCCCTTGCTCTAAGTGAGGACACAGCAAGAAGATTGCTTTCTATGAACTAGGAAGTAGGCTCCTACCAGGCACCAAATTGCTGGCACCTTGATCTTGGACTTCCCAGCCTCCAGAAGTGTGAGAAATAAATATTTGTTGCTTAAGTCACCCAATCTATGTTATTTTTGTAATAGCAGCTTGAATGGATTAAGACAAAGACCTATAACATGTAAAAAGATGAAATCATTAATGAAAAGCCTTGCAAAAAAGAAAATCCAGGACCAGATGATTTCAGTAATGAATTCTACAGGTCATTTAAAGAATTAACACCAACTCTTCTCAAACACTTCCAGAAAATCGAAGAGGGGGGAATACTTCCTAACTCATTCTATTAGGTCAGCATTATCACAACACCAAAGCCAAAGACATCACAAGAAAAGAAAACTACAGATAAATATCTCTTATGAATATAACATGTGAAAATCCTGAATGAAATTCTAACGAACAAATCTAGCAGAACATGAAAGGAACTTTACATCATGATCAATTGGGATTTTCTATTAAAAAATGCAAGGGTGGTCCAAAATACAAAAATCAATCAATGTAATATACTACATTAATAGAATAAAGTAAAAAACCCACATGATCATCTCTATTGATGGAGGGAAATCATTTGGCAAAATCCACAACATTTTTATGATAAAAACACATAACAAACTAAGATTGGGAGAAAATTTCTTCAACCAGATAAAGGGCTTTATGAGAAATCCACAGCCAAAATCATACAGTGTAAAAGATTGAAAACTTTCCCCTAAGAACAATATATGGATGCCTATTTTTTCCACTTTTATTCAACCTTGTACCAGGAAGACCTAGTAGAATAATTAAGCAATAAAAATCAATGAAGACATCCAAATTGGAGAGGGAGAAATAAAACTATCTCAGTTTGCAGTTGTCATAATCACATACATAGAAAACCCCAAAGAATCCACAAAAAGAAGCTATTAGCATTCATAAACAAATTCAGTAAAGTTTCAGTATACAAGATCAACACACAAAAGTCAGATGTATTTGTATACACTAGCAAAGAAAAATCTTAAAATGAAATTAAGAAAACAATTACATTTAAAATAGCATCTAAAAGAATTAAATACCTAGGGATAAATTTCACCAAGCAGGTGAAAGACTTGTATACTGAAAATTGCTAAACATTGGTAAGGACATTAAAAAGACCTAAGTAAAGTGAGTGACATCTTGTGTTCATGGATTGAAAGACTTAATATTATGTTGGCAATACTACTCAAAGTGATCTACAGATTCAATGTCATCCCTATTAAAATTCCCACAGTCTTTGTTTATAGAAATGCAAAAGCTGATCCTTAAATTCATATGGAATTGCAAGGGGCTACAAAAATAAAAAATGGGGCTTCCCTGGTGGCACAGTGGTTAAGAATCTTCCTGCCAATGCAGGGGACATGGATTCGAGCCCTGGTCTGGCAAGATCCCACATGCCGCGGAGTGGCTAGGCCCATGTGTCACAACTACTGAGCCTGCGCGTCTGGAGCCTATGCTCCACAACAGGAGAGGCCGCAACAGTGAGAGGCTCGCGCACCGCGATGAAGAGTGACCCCCGCTTGCCGCAAATGGAGAAAGCCCTTGCACAGAAACGAAGACCCAACACAGCCAAAAATAAATAAATAAATAAATAAATTTTTTTAAAAAAATCAAAAATGATATTGAAAAAAAAGTTGGAGGACTCACACTTCTGATTTCAAAACTTATTACAAATCTACAGTAATCAAAATAATATGGTACTAGTAGAAGAATAGACATATAGACCAATGTTATAGAATTGAGCATCCAGAAATAAAACTCATATAGTTATGGTCAAGTGATTTTTGACAAGGATGCCAAGTCTGTTCAATGGGGAAAGGAGAGTCTTTTCAATAAATGTTGCTACTATATGGTGCAGAAATCCCTCCTGCTCAGGGAAGGTCATTCTTTTGTTTTATTCAGGACTTCAACTGATCAGATGAGGCCCACTCATATTTTAGATGGCAATCTGCTTTACTCCAAGTCCACTGCTTTAAATGTTAACTTTAGGGCTTCCCTGGTGGCGCAGTGGTTGCGCGTCCGCCTGCCGGTGCAGGGGAATCAGGTTCGCACCCCGGTCTGGGAAGATCCCACATGCCGTGGAGCGACTGGGCCCGTGAGCCATGGCCGCTGAGCCTGCGCGTCCGGAGCCTGTGCTCCGCAACGGGAGAGGCCACAACAGAGAGAGGCCCGCATACCACAAAAAAAAAAAAAAATGTTAACTTTACCCATATATCTGATAAGGAACTAATATCCAAAATATACAGGGAACTTCTACAACTCAATAACAAAAATACAAATAATCCAATTAAAAATGGGCTAAGGACTTGAATAGACATTTCACCAAAGAAGATACACAAATAGCTTACAGGTATATGAAAAGGTGCTTGTCATCATTAATCATCAGGGAAATGCAAATCAAAACTTCATTGAGGGCTTCCCTGGTGGCTCAGTGGTTGAGGGTCCACCTGCCGGTGCAGGGGACACGGGTTTGTGCCCTGGTCTGGGAGGATCCCACATGCCGCGGAGTGGCTGGGCCCGTGAGCCATGGACGCTGAGCCTGCACGTCCGGAGCCTGTGCTCCACAGTGGGAGAGGCCACAGCAGTGAGAGGCCCGTGTACCGCAAAAAACAACAACAACAACAAAAAACTACATTGAGATATCACCTCACACCTGTTAGGATGGCTATTATTTTAAAAAAAAGCTAGCAAGTGTTTTTGAGGATGTGGATAAATTGGAATCCATGTACAATGTTACTGGGAATTTTAAATGGCACAGCTGCTATGGAAAATATTATGGAGGTTCCTCAAAAACTAAAAAATAGAAGTACCATATGATCCAGCAATCCCAGTACATATCCAAAATCATCAAAATCAGAATCTCGAAGAGATACAGTAAGTCCCCTACATACAAACCTTCAAGTTGCGAATTTTCACAGATGCGAACGTGTGTTCACATGTCCAATCACATAAATTAGTTCAGGCGCCTGGGGTACATTTTCACGTGTGTGCATCCTCTAAAAGTGGTTGTGCTTTTATGTACTTTACTGTATAGTACTGTGTAGAGTACAGTAGTACAGTATCTTCATTTCAAACTCAGGATGTCCGGAAGCAAGCATAAAAGCAGCAGTGATGTAGCCGGTACTACTGTACTTTTCAAGGTACTGTACTGTAAGATTAAAAATGTTTTCTTTATTTTTTGTGTTTGTTTTGTATTATTTGTATGAAAAGTATTATAAACCTATTACAGTACAGTACTATACAGAGAGTGTGTTAGTTGCATAGCTAGGCTAACTTTGTTGGACTTACGAACAAATAGGACTCACAAATGCACTCTTAGAACAGAACTCGTTCATATGTAGGGGACTTGCTGTATCTGCACTACCATGGTCATTGCAAGATTATTAATAATAGCTAAGCTATGGGAACAATCTAATTGTCCATCAATGTATGATTTGATAAAGAAAATAAATATGGTATACTCATACTATGGAAATATTATTCAGCATCAACAAAGAAGGAAATCCTGCCATATGCATTCATATGGATGAACCTGGAGAACATTAAGCTAAGGGAAATAAGCCAATTACAGAAAGACAAGTACTACATGATTCCACTTATATGAGATATCTATTATAAAATAAACTCATACAGCAGAGAGTAAAATTGTAATTGCCACTATTGTAAATAGTGCTGCTATAAACATTGGGGTGCAGGTATTTTTTGGAATTAGAGTTTTCTCTGGATATATGCCCAGGAGTGGGATTTAACGATCATATGGTAACTCTATTTTTAGTTTTTTAAGGAACCTCCATACTGTTCTCAATAGTGGTTGCATCAACTTACATTCCCACTGCCAGTGTAGGAAGGTTCCCTTTTCTCCACATCCTCTGCAGCATTTATTTTCTGTAGACTTTTAAATGATGGCCTTTCTGGCTGGTGTGAGGTGATATATTGTAAATTAGCTATACTTCAATAAAAAAATATAAGAACAAGAAAAAAAAGAATGTTATAATACAAATGAATAATGCTTTTGAGGAGCTTATTAATAGACTGGACTGAGCTAAGAATACAACCTCTGAACTAGATGATATATCAATAGAATCCTCAAAAAATGAAAAGCAAAGGGAACAAAGACTGGAAAAAATAGAAAACCAAGGACTGTGGGACAACTACAAATGCTGTATCATTCGCATAATGCGAATACCAGAAGGAGAAGAGACAAAGAAGCAGAAGAAATATTTGATATATTGATGACTGAGAATTTCCTTATATTAATGTAAGGCAGCAAACCATAGATCCAGGAAGCTCAGAGAAGACCAAGCAGGATAAATGCCAAAAAAATTACACCTAGGCATATGATTTTCAAACTACAGAAAATAAAAAAATAAAGAAAAAATACTGAAAGAAGTGAGAGGAAAAAAATACCTTACCTATAGAAGAACAAAGGTAGGAATTACATCCAACTTCTCCTCAGAAATCATGCAAGCAAAGAGGAGAGTGAAGTGAAATATTTAGTGTTGAGGGAATAAACCCACGAACCTAAAATTCTATACCCTGCAAAATTCTTCAAAAGTGAAAAAGAGAATTTCTCAAACAAACGAAACTTAAGGAAATTTGTTTCCAGTGTAGCATTAAAAGAAGTTCTTTAGAGAGAAGGAAAATAATACGTCAGAAACTTGGATCTACATAAAGTAAGGAAAAGCCCTGGAGAAGGAATAAGTGAAAGTAAAATAAAAATTTTTATTTTTCTCATTCTTAATTGATCTAGCAGATAACAATTTGTTCAAAATAATAATACCAAAAATGTATTCCAGTATGTATGCTTATGTATATATTTTATGTATATATGTGTGTATATATGTGTGTGCTTAGGTATGGTTATATATAAGTGAAATGGATGACAACAATGATACAAGGGACAGGAGGAAGAAGTTAGGATTATTTTATTATAAGGTATTCACACTACCCATGAAGTGATACAGTGTTATTTGAAAGTAGACTTGGATTACTTGTAAATATATATATATATATAATATCTTGTAATACCCTATAATGGAATATAATCTGAAATATATATATATATAACTGAATCCCTTTACTGTACACCTGAAACTAACACACTGTTGTAAATCAACCATACTTCAATAAAAAATGCAATGCCAATTACAATTAGCAACCCCCAAAATGAAATACTTAGATATTAATCTAACAAAATATGTATAAAGTCTACATGAGAAAAACTAAAAAGCTGATGAATGAAGTAAAGAACAAAATAAATGGAGAGATATTACATATGATGGATAGGAAACCTCAATATTGTCAAGATGTCCATTCTTTCCAACATGATCTACAGATTTAATATAGTCCCAGTAAAATTCCAGAAAATTTTGTGGGTATGGACAACTGAATCTAAAGGCAAAGACACAGAAGAACAAAGATAGAAGACTGACACTACCTGCCTTAAGACTTACTATAAAGCTATAATAATCAAGAGAGTGTGATGTTGGTGAAATAATAAATGGATCAGTTGAATAGAAGAGAGAGTCTAGAAATAGACCCACATAAATAGTCAACGGATGTTTGACAAAGACAATAAAATGAAACAAAGACAGTTTTTTTTTTCTTTTTCAGTAAATGGTGCTGGAACAGTTGGACATCTACATGTCAAAAAATTAAAAAAATTTAAAAAAAGAAATTAGGTAGAGACTTTACAACCTTCAAAAAATTAACTCAAAATGGATCATCAATGCAAACACAAAATGCAAAATCATAAAATTCTTAGACAACAATGTAGGAGAAAACTAGATGATCTTGGGCATGGTGATGACATTTTATTTTTTAATTTTTTTAACATCTTTATTGGAGTATAATTGCTTTACAATGGTGTGTTAGTTTCTGCTGTATAACAAAGTGAATCAGCTATACGTATACATATATTCCCATATC
>NC_041234.1:52709733-52713215 GCF_002837175.3 Physeter macrocephalus | reverse complement strand
GTCTTGCCCCTAGGTTCTTCATGACCTTTTTTTTTTTTAGATTCCATATATATGTGTTAGCATACGGTATTTGTTTTTCTCTTTCTGACTTACTTCACTCTGTATGACAGTCTCTAGGTCCATCCACCTTATTACAAATTGTTTTACAATGCTGTGATAGTTTCTGCTGTACAATGAAGTGAATCAGCTATATGTATACATATATACCCTCCCCCTTGGATCTCCCTCCCACTCCCCCATCCCACTCATCTAGGTCATCACAGAGCACCAAGCTGAGTTCCCTGTGCTATACACCAGGTTCCCACTAGCTATCTATTTTACATATGGTAGTGTATATATGTCAATCCTAATATCCCAATTTGTCCCACCCTCCCCTTCTCTCACTGTGTCCACATGTCCATCCTCTACGTCTGCATCTCTATTCCTGCCCTGGAAATAGGTTCATCTGTACCATTTTTCTAGATTCCACATATATGTGTTAATATACAATATTTGTTTTTCTCTTTCTTACTTCACTCTGTATGACAGACTCTAGGTCCATCCATATCTCTACAAAAACCCAATTTTGTTCCTTTCTATGGCTGAGTAATATTACAATTATATAAGTACAATATCTTCTTTATCTGTTCATCAGTGACTGGACATTTAGGTTGTATCCATGTCCTGGATAGCGTAAACAGTGCTGCAATGAACACTGGAATATGTGTGTCATTTTTTCTTTACATCTTTATTGGAACATAATTGCTTTACAATGTTGTGTTAGTTTCTGCTGTACAACAAAGTGAATCAGCTATATGTATACATATATCCTCATATCCCCTCCCTCTTGTGCCTCCCTCCCACCCTCCGTATCCTACCCCTCCAGGTGTTCACAAAGCACCAAGCTGATCTCCCTGTGCTATGCAGCTGCATCCCACTAGCTATCTATTTTACATTTGGTAGTGTACATATTCAATGCTGCTCTCTCACTTTGCCCCAACTTCCCCTTCCCCTCTACCCATGTCCTCAAGTCCATTCTCTACATCTGCGTTTTTATTCCTGTCCTGCCACTAAGTTCATCAGAACCATTTTTTGTTTAGACTCCATATATATGTGTTAGCATACAGTATTAGTTTTTCTCTTTCTGACATACTTCACTCTGTATGACAGACTTTAGGTCCATCCACCTCATTACAAATAACTCAATTTCATTTCTTTTTATGGCTGAGTAATATTCCATTGTATATATGTGCCACATCTTCTTTATCCATTCATCTGTCGATGGACATTTAGGTTGCTTCCATGTCCTGGCAATTGTAAATAGTGCTGCAATGAACATTGTGGTATGTGCCTCTTTTTGAATTATGGTTTTCTCAGGGTATATGCCCAGTAGTGGGATTTCTGGATTGCATGGCAGTTCTATTTTTAGTTTTTTAAGGAACTTCCATACTGTTCACCATAGTGACTGCATCAATTTACATTCCCAGCAACAGTGCAAGTGGGTTCCCTTTTCTCCACATGCTCTCCAGCATTTATTTTTTTTGAATTTTTTGATGATGGCCATTCTGACTGGTATGAGGAGATACATCATTGTGGTATTGATTTGCATTTCTATAATGATTAGTGATGTTAAGCATCCTTTCATGTGTTTCTTGGCATCTGCATATCTTCTTGGAGAAATGTCTGTTAAGGTCTTCTGCCCATTTGTGGATTCGGTTGTTAGTTTTTTTTATGTTGAGCTGTATGAGCTGATTGTATATTTTGGAGATTAATCCTTTGTCAGTTGCTTCATTTGCAAATATTTTCTCCCACTCTGAGGGTTGTTTTTTCATCTTGTTTATGGTTTCCTTTGCTATGCAAAAGCTTTTAAGTTTCATTAGGTCCCATTTGTTAATTTTTTATTTTGTTTCCATTTCTCTAGGAGGTGGGTCAAAAAGGATCTTGCTGTGATTTATGTCATACAGTGTTCTGCCTATGTTTTCCTCTAGTAATTTTATAGTTTCTGGCCTTACATTTAGCTCTTTAAACCATTGTGAGTTTAATTTTGTGTATGGTGTCAGGAAGTGTTCTAATTTCATTCTTTTACATGTAGTTGTCCAGTTTTCCCAGCACCACTTATTGAGGAGGTTGTCTTTTCTACATTGTATATTCTTGCCTCCTTTATCAAAAATAAGGTGACCATATGTGCGTGGGTTTATCTCTGGGCTTTCTATCCTGTTCCATTGATCTATATTTCTGTTTTTGTGCCAGTACCATACTGTCTTGATTACTGTAGCTTTGTAGTATAGTCTGAAGACTGGGAGCCTGATTCCTCCAGCTCTGTATTTCTTTCTCAAGATTGCTTTGGCTATTCAGGGTCTCTTATGTTTCCATACAAATTGTAAAATTTCTTCTCCTAGTACTGTGAAAAATGCCATTGGTAGATTGATAGGGATTGCATTGAATCTGTAGAAGCTTTGGGTAGTATAGTCATTTTCACAGTAATCAAGACAGTATGGTACTGGCACAAAAACAGAAATATAGATCAATGGAACAGGATAGAAAGCCCAGAGATAAACCCACAATGGTGGTTTTGTAGAATGAATTTGGGAATGTTCCTCCCTCTCGAATTTTTTGTAAGAGTTTGAGAAGGATAGGTGTTAGCTCTTCTCTAAATATTTGGTAGAATTCTTCAATTTGGATTCTTTTTTTTTTCTGTTTCTTCTTTGATTGCCATGGCTATGACTTCCAAACTGCGTTGAATAAGAGTGACGTGAATGGACATCTTTGTCTTGTTCTTGATCTCAGAAGAAATGCTTTCAGTTTTTCACCATTGAGAATGATGTTTGCTGTGGGTTTGCCATATATGACCTTTACTATGGTGATGTAGGTTCCCTCTATGCCCACTTTCCGCAAATTTTTTATCATAAATGGGTGTTGAATTTTGTCAAAACCTTCTTCTACATCTATTGAGTTAATCATATGGTTTTTATTTTTCAGTTTGTTAATATGGTGTATCACATTGACTGATTTACATGTATTAAAGAACCTTGGATCCCTGGGATAAATCCCACTTGATCTTGGTGTATGATACTTGAAATGTGTTGTTGTATTCTGTTTGCTAGTAATTTGTTGAGTATTTTTGTGTCTATGTTCATCATTGATACTGGCCTGTAATTTTCTTTTTTTGTGATACCTTTGTCTGGTTTTGGTATCAGGGTAATGGTGGTTTTGTAGAATGAATTTGGGAATGTTCCTCCCTCTCGAATTTTTTGTAAGAGTTTGAGAAGGATAGGTGTTAGCTCTTCTCTAAATATTTGGTAGAATTTGCCTGTGAAGCCATCTGGTCCTGGACTTTTGTTTTTTGGCAGATTTTTATTCACAGTTTCAATTTCATTACTTGTGATTGGTTTGTTCAAATTATCTATTTCTTCCTGGTTCAGTCTTGGAAGCTTATACCTTTCTAAGAATTTGTCCATTTCTTCCAGGTTGTCCATTTTATTGGCATATCGTTGCTTGTAGTA
>NC_041234.1:52668660-52704742 GCF_002837175.3 Physeter macrocephalus | reverse complement strand
GTAGATTGCTTTGGGTAGTAGAGTCATTTTCACAATATTGATTCTTCCAGTCCAAGAACATGGTATATCTCTCCATCTGTTTGTATCATCTTTGATTTCTTTCATCAGTGTCTTATAGTTTTCTGCATACAGGTTTTTTGTCTCCTTAGGTAGGTTTATTCCTATGTATTTTTTTCTCTCTGTTGCAATGGTAAATGGGAGTGTTTCCTTAATTTCTCTTTCAGATTTTTCATTGTTAGTGTATAGGAATGCGAGAGACTTATGTGCATTAATTTTGTATCCTGCTACTTTACCAAATTCATTGATTAGGTCTAGTAGTTTTCTGTTAGCAGCTTTAGGGTTCTCTATGTATAGTATCATGTCATCTGCAAACAGTGACAGTTTTACTTCTTATTTTTCAATTTGGATTCTTTTTTTTTTCTGTTTCTTCTTTGATTGCCATGGCTATGACTTCCAAACTGCGTTGAATAAGAGTGACGTGAATGGACATCTTTGTCTTGTTCTTGATCTCAGAAGAAATGCTTTCAGTTTTTCACCATTGAGAATGATGTTTGCTGTGGGTTTGCCATATATGACCTTTACTATGGTGATGTAGGTTCCCTCTATGCCCACTTTCCGCAAATTTTTTATCATAAATGGGTGTTGAATTTTGTCAAAACCTTCTTCTACATCTATTGAGTTAATCATATGGTTTTTATTTTTCAGTTTGTTAATATGGTGTATCACATTGACTGATTTACATGTATTAAAGAACCTTGGATCCCTGGGATAAATCCCACTTGATCTTGGTGTATGATACTTGAAATGTGTTGTTGTATTCTGTTTGCTAGTAATTTGTTGAGTATTTTTGTGTCTATGTTCATCATTGATACTGGCCTGTAATTTTCTTTTTTTGTGATACCTTTGTCTGGTTTTGGTATCAGGGTAATGGTGGTTTTGTAGAATGAATTTGGGAATGTTCCTCCCTCTCGAATTTTTTGTAAGAGTTTGAGAAGGATAGGTGTTAGCTCTTCTCTAAATATTTGGTAGAATTTGCCTGTGAAGCCATCTGGTCCTGGACTTTTGTTTTTTGGCAGATTTTTATTCACAGTTTCAATTTCATTACTTGTGATTGGTTTGTTCAAATTATCTATTTCTTCCTGGTTCAGTCTTGGAAGCTTATACCTTTCTAAGAATTTGTCCATTTCTTCCAGGTTGTCCATTTTATTGGCATATCGTTGCTTGTAGTAGTCTCTTATGATCCTTTGTATTTCTGCTGTATCACTTGTAACTTCTCCTTTTTCATTTCTAATTTTATTGGTTTGAGTCCTCTCACTTTTTTTCTTGATGAATCTGGCTAAAGGTTTATCAATTATGTTTTTCTGCTCAAAGAACCAGCTTTTAGTTTCATTGATCTTTGTCATCATTTTCTTCTTCTGTATTTCATTTATTTCTGTTCTGGTCTTTATGATTTCTTTCTCTCTACTAACTTTGGGTTTTGTTTGTTCTCTTTTCTCTAGTTGCTTTAGGTGTAAAGTTAGGTTATTTATTTGAGATTTTTCTTGTTTCTTGAGGTAGGAAACTTCCCTCTTAGAGCTGCTTTTCCTGCATCCCATAGGTTTTGGGTCATTGTGTTTTCATTGTCATTTGTTTCTAGGTATTTTCGGATTTCCTCTTTGATATCTTCAGTGATCATTGGTTATTTAGTAACATTTTGTTTAGCCTCCATGTGTTTGCATTCTTTAAAGTTTTCTTCCAGTAATTGATTTCTAGTCTCATAGGCTTATGGTTGGAAAAGATCCTTAATATGATTTTCAACTCTCTTAAATTTACAGAGGCTTGATTTGTGACTCAAGATGCAATCTATCCTGGAGAATGTTCCATATGAACTTGGGAAGAAAGTGTATTTTGCTGCTTTCACATGGAATGTCCTATAAATATCAATTAAGTCTCACTGGTCTAATATGTCATTTAAGGCTGGTGTTTCCTTATTGATTTTCCTTCTGGATGATCTGTCCATTGATATAAGTGGAGTGTTAAAGTCCCCCACTATTATTATGTTACTGTCGATTTCCCATTTCATGACTGTTAACATTTGCCTTATGTATTGAGGTGCTCCTATGTTGGGTGCATAAATATTTACCATTGTTATATCTTCTTCTTGGATTGATCTTGTAATTATTATGTAGTGTCCTTTGTCTCTTGTAATAGTCTTTATTGTAAACTCTATTTTGTCTAATGTGAGTATTGCTACTCCAGCTTTCTTTTGATTTCCGTATTCATGGAATATCTTTTCCTTCCCCTCACTTTCACTCTGTATGTGCCCCTAGGTCTGAAGTGGGTCTCTTGTAGACAGCATATATTTGGGTCTTGTTTTTGAATCCATTCAGATAGTCTGTTTCTTTTGGTTGGAGCATTTAATCCATTTACTTTTAAGGTAACTATTAATATGTATGTTCTTATTACCATTTTCTTAATTGTTCTGGTTTTGTTTTGTAGGGTTTTTTCTTCTCTTGTGTTTCCCACCTAGAGAAGTTCCTTTATCATTTGTTGTAGAGCTGTTTTGGTGGTGCTGAATTCTCTTAGCTTTTGCTTGTCTGTAACGCTTTTGATTTCTCCATCAAATCTGAATGAGGTCTTTGCTGGGTAGATCTTGGTAGTTCTCTTGGTTGTAGATTTTTCCCTTTCATCTCTTTAAATAAGTCCTGCCACTCCCTTCTGGCCTGCTATTACAAAAACTAAACATTCTCTTACCATATGATCCACCAATTGCACTCCTTGGTACTTACCCAAAGAAGCTGAAAACTTATGTACCCACAAAATCCTGCATGTGGATGTTTATATCCACTTTATTCATAATTGCCAAAACTTGAAGGCAGTCACGATATCCTCTGTAGGTGACTGGATAAATAAACTGTGGTACATTCAGACAGTAGAATATTATTCAGCGCTAAAAAGAAATGAGCAGCTATCAAGCCATGAAAAGCCATGGAGGAATTTTAAATGCACACTACTAAGTGGGAGAAGTCAATCTGAAAAGACTGTATCAGCAGATAACCTTATGGGGATTCCATTGTATGTTATATTTGCTTTTCCCTTGCTGCTTTTAATACTTCTCAGTGTATTTAATTTCTGTTAGTTTGAATAAAATGTTTCTCAGCATGTTTCTCCTTGGGTTTATCCTGTATGGGACACTCTGCGCTTCCTGGACTTGGGTAACTATTTCCTTTCTCATGTTAGGGAATTTTTTGACTATAATCTCTCCAAATATTTTCTTAGAAACTTTCTTTTTCTCATCTTCTTCTGGGACCTCTATAATTCTAATGTTGTTGCATTTAATCTTGTCCCAGAGGGCTCTGGTACTGTCCTCATTTCTTTTTATTCTTTTTCTCTTTATTCTGCTCCACAGCAGTTATTTCTACCATTATATCTTCCAGCTCACTTATCAGTTCTTCTGCCTCAGTTATCCTTCTATTGATTCCTTCTAGTGTACTTTATTTTTTTAAATTTTTTTTTGGCAGTATGCAGGCCTGTCACTGTTGTGGCCTCTCCCGTTGTGGAGCACAGGCTCTGGACATGCAGGCTCAGTGGCCATGGCTGATGGGCCCAGCTGCTCCACGGCATGTGGGATTTTCCCAGACCGGGGCACGAACCCATGTCCCCTGCATCGGCAGGTGGACTCTCAACCACTGCATCACCAGGGAAGCCCTAGTTTATTTTTTTTGTGTGTGTGTGGTACACGGGCCTCTCACTGTTGTGGCCTCTCACGTTGCGGAGCACAGGCTCCGGATGCACAGGCCCAGCGGCTATGGCTCACAGGCCTAGCTGTTCCGTGGCATGTGGGATCTTCCCAGACTGGGGCACAAACCCGTGTCCCCTGCATCGGCAGGCAGACTCTCAACCACTGTGCCACAAGGGAAGCCGCCTAGTGTACTTTTAATTTCAGTTTTTGTGTTGTTCATCACTGATAGTTTGCTCTTTAGCTCTTCTAGGTCCTTGTTAAACATTTCTTGTATCTTCACAATCAGTGCCTCCACTCTGCTTCTGAGATCTTGGATCATCTATACTATCATTACTCTGAATTCTTTCTTCAGGTAGATTGCCTGTTTCCTCTTCATTTATTTTGGTCTTGTGGGTTTTTACCTTGCTCCTTCATCTGCAAAATATTTCTCTGTCATCTCATTTTGTCTAAGTTACTGTTTTTTTAGTCTCCTTTCTACAAGCTGCAGGGTCTTAGTTCCTCTTCTGTTGTATGTCCCCTGGTGGATGAGGTTGGTCCAGAGGTTTGTGTAAGCTTCCTGGTGAGAGGTACTTGTGCCTACACTCTGGTGGGCGGAGCTGAGTCTTGTCTCACGATTGGCACCAACATCAGTTGGTGTTTTTTCGGGTGTTTGTGACCTTAGTACAACCGTAGGAAGCCTGTCTGCTGATGGGTGGGTGGGTGTTCTTGTCTTGCTGGTTGTTTAGCCTGAGATGTCCAACACTGGAGTGTGCAGGCAGTTGGGTGGAGCCAGGTCTTGGTGTTGAGGTGGATAACTGCAGGAGAGCGCACGCCAATTAATATTCCCTGGTCCCAGGAATTCGCTGGTGCTCCAGTATCCTGGACTCAGAGTGCCCACCCTGGAGTCCCAGGCCCAACACCTAGCTGGGTAACCAAGAGCCCACAGGCTGCACAACATGGCCAGAGAAAGAAGAAAGAAAAGGAAAAAAAGGAAAAGAAAGCAGACATACAAAACCGAAGACAAATAACAAAAACAAACAGAACCAATAACAATAGGACACACACAAAAAAGGAAGAAAGAAAACAAACAGGCACACCAAATCCAAGACAAATGATAACAACAAAACAAAACTAACAGAAACAAACAAAGAAGCAGACAGAAAAGAAAAAACAAGAGAACAAACAAACCAAAAAACTCAAAAATGAGAACAATCAATAAGGACTAAACTAACAAAAACAAAAAATGAAAAAGGAAAACCAGAAAGCAAAACAAAACAACAAAGAAAACATAACACATAAAAATGATCAAAAATAAAAATGCAAAGAACAAAAAGAAGAAAACAATACACCATATGAACAAATTGAAGAATAAAAGTTGTACGATCACCTCAATAGATTCAGAAAAAGCTTTTGACAAAATTCAACACCCATTTATGATAAAAACTCTACAGAAAGTGGGCATAGAGGGAACCTACCTCAACATGATAAGGACATATGCGACAAACCCACAGCAAATATCATTCTCAATAGTGAAAAACTGAAACCATTTCCTCTAAGATCAGAACAAGACAAGGATGTCCACTCTCACCACTATTATGCAACATAGTTTTGGAATTCCTAGCCATGGCAATCAGAGAATAAAAAGAAATAAAGGAATCCAAATTGGAAAAGAAGTAAAACTGTCACTCTTTGCAGATGACATGATACTATACATACATAATCCTAAAGATGCCACCAGAAAACTATTAGAGCTAATCAATGTATTTGGTAAAGTTGCAGGATACAAAATTAATGCACAGAAATCTCTTGTATTCCTAAACAGTAACAATGAAAGTTCAGAAAGAGAAATTAAGGAAACAATCCCATTCACCATTGCAACAAAAAGAATAAAATACCTAGGAATAAACCTACCTAAGGAGGTAAAAACCTGTACTCAGAAAACTATAAGACACTAATGAAAGAAATCAAAAATGACACAAACAGACGGAGAGATAGACCATGTTCTTGGATTGAAAGAATCAATATTATGACAATGAGTATACTACCCAAAGCAATCCACAGATTCAATGCAATCCCTATCAAACTACCAATGGCATTTTTTTTACAGAACGGGAACAAAAAATCTTAAAATTTATGGAGACCCAAAAGACCTGAATAGCTGAAGCAATCTTTTTTTTAACATCTTTATTGGAGTATAATTGCTTTAAAATGTTGTGTTAGTTTCTGCTGTATAACAAAATGAATCAGTTATATGTTTACATATATTCCCATATCCCTTCCTTCTTGCACCTCCCTCCCAACCTCCCTATCCCACCCCTCTAGGTATTCACAAAGCACTAAGGTGATCTCACCATGCAATGAAGCTGCTTTCCACTAGCTATCTATTTTACATTTTGTAGTGTATATATGTCAATGCTACTCTCTCATTTCATCCCAGCTTACCCTTCCCCCTCCCCTTGTCCTCAAGTCCATTCTCTCCATCTGCATCTTTATTCCTGTCCTGTGCCTAGGTTTTTCAGAACCATTTTCTTTTTTTTTAGATTCCATATATATGTGTTAGCATACAGTATTTGTTGTTCTCTTTCTGACTTATTTCACTCAGTAGGACAGATTCTAGGTCCATTCACCTCACTACAAATAACTCAATTTCGTTTCTTTTTATGGCTGAGTAATATTTCATTGTGTATATGTGCCACATCTTCTTTGATGGACACTTAGGTTGCTTCCATTTCCTGGTTATTGTAAATAGTGCTGCAATGAACATTCTGGTACATAACTCTTTTTGAATTATGGTTTTCTCTGGGTGTATGCCCAGTAGTGGGATTGCTGGGTCATATGGTAGTTCTATTTTTAGTTTTTTAAGGAACTTCCATACTGTTCTCCATAGTGGCTGTATCAATTTACATTCCCACCAACAGTGCAAGAGGGTTCCCTTTTCTCCACACCCTCTCCAGCATTTATTGTTTGTGAGGTGATACCTCATTGTGGTTTTGATTTACATTTCTCTAATGGTTAGTGATGTTGAGCATCCTTTCATGTGTTTGTTGGCCATCTGTATATCTTGTCCGGTCCCTTTTTTGATTCCTCTTTTCTTTTATTCTTTCTTTCATCCTACCCAGTTGCAAGGGGATTTTTCTTGTCCTTTTAGGTGTTTGAAGTCTTCTGCTAATGTTTTGCAGGTGCTCTGTGAGTACTGTTCCATTTGTAGATGTATTCTTGATGTACTTGTGAGGAGAGATGAACTCTGCATCCTCCTATTCTGCCATCTTGACTCTTCCCCACCAGGACCTTGTTGTTTATCCACCCTACATATAATAGTTTACATCTGCTAATTCCAAACTCCCAATACTTCCTTCCCCCACCTCCCCTCCTCCTTGGCGACCATAAGTCTGTTTGTCTTTTGTACATAACATTCATTTGTTTCACATTTTGGATTCCTCATATAAGTGATATAATATGATACTTGGCTTTCTCTGTCTGACTTACTTCACTTATATGATAATCTCTACATCCATCCATGTTGCTGCAAATGACCTTATTTCATTCTTTTTTATGGCTGAGTAATATTTCATTGTGTATGTGTGTATATATTATATATATATATATTAGATATATATACACACCACGTGTTCTTTTTCCATTCGTCTGTCAATGGACATTTAGGTTGCTTCTGTGTCTTGGCTACTATAAACAGTGCCGCTATGAACATTGTGATGCATGTATCTTTTTGACTTAGAGTTTTCATCTTTTCCAGATATATGCCCAGAAGTAGGCTTGCTGGATCATATGGTAACTCTATTTGTAGCTTTTTTAAGGAACTTCTGCACTATTCTGCATAGTGGCTGTATTAATTTACATTCCAACGAAGAGTGTAGGAGTGTCCCCTTTTCTCCACACCTTCTCCTGCATTTATTGTTTGTAGATTTTTTTTCACTCATTCATCAACTATATATTTACTAGTTTGCTTTTTTTTTAGATTCCACATATAAGTGATAAAATACAATATTTGCATTTCTCTATCTGACTTACTTTACTAAGCATAATACCCTCCAAATCCATCCATGTTGCTGCCAATGGCAAAATTTCATTCTTTTTTGTGGCTGAGTAATATTCCATTGCATGTATATACTACATCTCTCTCTCTTTTTTTTTTAGAAGATGTTGGGGGTAGGAGTTTATTAATTAATTTATTTATTTTTGCTGTGTTGGCTCTTCGTTTCTGTGTGAGGGCTTTCTCTAGTTGCGGCAAGTGGGGACCACTGTTCATCATGGTACACGGGCCTCTCACTATCGCGGCCTCTCTTGTTGCAGAGCACAGGCTCCAGATGCGCAGGTTCAGTAGTTGTGGCTCATGGGTCTAGTTGCTCCACGGCATGTGGGATCCTCCCAGACCGGGTTCAAACCCGTGTCCCCTGCATTAGCAGGCAGATTCTCAACCACTGTGCCAGCAGAGAAGCCCTCTCTCTCTTTTTTTAAACATCTTTATTGGAGTATAATTGCTTTACAATGTTTGTAGATTTTTTGATGATGGCCATTCTGACCAGTGTGAGGAGATACCTCATTGTAGTTTTGATTTGCATTTCTCTAATGATTAGTGATGTTGAGCATCCTTTCATGTGTTTGTTGGCAATCTGTATATCTTCTTTGGAGAAATGTCTATTTAGGTCTTCTGCCCACTTTTGAATTGGGTTGTTTGTTTATTTGATGTTGAGCTGTATGAGCTGCTTGTATATTTTGGAGATTAGTCCTTTGTCAGTTGCTTTGTTTCCAAATATTTTCTCCCATTCTGAGGGTTGTCTTTTCGTCTTGTTTATGGTTTCTTTTGCCATGCAAAAGCTTTTAAGTTTCATTAGGTCCCATTTGTTTATTTTTGATTTTATTTCCATTAATCTAGGAGGTGGGTCAAAAAGGATCTTGCTGTGATTTATGTCATAGAATGTTTTGCCTAAGTTTTCCTCTAGGAATTTTATAGTGTCTGGCCTTCCATTTAGCTCTTTAAGCCATTGTGAGTTTCATTTTGTGTATGGTGTTAGGAAGTGTTCTAATTTCATTCTTTTACATGTAGGGGTCTAGTTGCTCCACGGCATGTGGGATCCTCCCAGACCGGGTTCAAACCCGTGTCCCCTGCATTAGCAGGCAGATTCTCAACCACTGTGCCAGCCTTTTGAATTGGGTTGTTTGTTTATTTGATGTTGAGCTGTATGAGCTGCTTGTATATTTTGGAGATTAGTCCTTTGTCAGTTGCTTTGTTTCCAAATATTTTCTCCCATTCTGAGGGTTGTCTTTTCGTCTTGTTTATGGTTTCTTTTGCCATGCAAAAGCTTTTAAGTTTCATTAGGTCCCATTTGTTTATTTTTGATTTTATTTCCATTAATCTAGGAGGTGGGTCAAAAAGGATCTTGCTGTGATTTATGTCATAGAATGTTTTGCCTAAGTTTTCCTCTAGGAATTTTATAGTGTCTGGCCTTCCATTTAGCTCTTTAAGCCATTGTGAGTTTCATTTTGTGTATGGTGTTAGGAAGTGTTCTAATTTCATTCTTTTACATGTAGCTGTCCTGTTTTCCCAGCACCTTACTAAAGAGACTGTCTTTTCTCCATTGTATATTCATGCCATCTTTGTTGTAGGTTAATTGACTATAAGTGCGTGGGTTTATTTCTGGGCTTGTAAATGTGTTTTTGATGTGTCCTTGGGGGGATGTGAGCTTCACTTCCTCCTACTCTGCCACCTTGGTCTCCTTCCTTGCACAATTTTATTAATTGAGAGAGTCTGGTGGTCTTTGGTGGCCTAGCCATACATCCTAGAGTGATAAATGAGACCTTTACAGAATTAAACACACAATGCTGTGCCCTTTCATTACAGTAGCTGGTAAAATAAGCAGCATTGGGTACTGATTGGCAACACTGATAAATTCACTTTTTAGTTCTCTGAGATTTGTTGTAGATTACATCAAATTTTATACATAGACAGTCATGTCATCTGTGGATAAAGACAGTTTTAGTTATTCCTTTCCAATCTATGTGTCTTTTTTTGGTTTTATTGCAATTGCTATGACTTCCAGTGCAATGCTGTAAAGAAATCATAAAAGGCATCATATTTGCCTTGTTACCAATCTTTGGGAGAAAGCTTCAATAATTCACTTTTAATTATGATGATAACTGTAGGCTTTTTAGATGATCTTTATCAGGTTGAGGAACTCCCTTTAATTCATAGTTTTCTAAGATTTTTCATTATGAATGGGTATTAGATTTTCTCAAATGCTTTTTTGACACCTATTGAGATAATCACATTTTTTTCCTCCATTATTCTATTTACATTGTGAATTACATTGATTTATTTTTGGACTGTCCATTAAACTTTGCATTCCAATTCACCTCCTGTTACTCCCTTGTCCAATTGTAACTGTAATGAACATGTGCAGCCCTCTCCAGCTTAAGATAATATGATTTGTTCAAGGGCTCAGACCTCTCAGGATTAAAGGCTTAGGTCATATAATGAAGTAGATCACCAAGACCTGCAGAGGTAATAGCTTAGGATGAGAGTACTTTTCAATGGATAGTAAATTATGGAGAGGATGAATATCAGTTGTTACCTAAGACCAATTGCAGCAATGGAGGCTATAATTCATTTCACAAGCTTCCTTCTTTTTAGTTTCCCTTCAGGAGAAGAGTTTCATAGGAACCATGGAAGAATTATCTCTGAACATGGATGGAGATGTAGATTAGTGTAACACAGGGATGGACTGGGTCAATTGTGGGAGTGTGCCCCTTGAATCTTCCTTCAGAGAGAACCTACTATGAGAAGTGTAATTAGTTGGAAATCTCAAGCTGATATACCTTCTGCATCCACTTCAGGATTCATGTAGAGGCCACACTATGTCCAGTATATGCTCCCAAACTATGACTAATCATGATAGTGGTACTAGAGTTTGGACTTTCCTGCTTAATTTGATTGCTTTCATGTACAATCTCTGCTGTGGGGCTCACTGCTGTCTTGACTGAAACTTTCTAAGAGCTGTGCTTCAGCCTAAGGCTCTTCCTAGCCAGTTCTCCTTCCTTTCCATTCTCTTGTTTCATTGTCAGATACAATCACAGGCTAAGGCTCTCCTTGCCTACTCCTTCTCCTTCCCATTTATTGGTCCAGGGCATTTCCCCAACAAATCTCTTGCCCTTATAAGTCCATCTTGATGTCTACTTTCTGAAGGACTTTAACCAACACAATATATCTGACAAAGCATTTGTATACAGATTATTAAAGAACTTCTAGAACAACAATGAAAGAAAACAGTCATATCCCCTGTCAAAATGGGCAAACGACTTGAACAGACACTTTACAATGAAAATATAAATGAATGTATACACAAAGATTGTACAATGAATATTCAGAGCAACTTTATTAAAAAAGCTAAAATGTATAAAAATCCTAAATGTCCATCAAGGGGATAGTGGATAAGCAATGCATGGAATATTAATACAGTGAAATACTCCTCAGCAATAAAAGTTTAAGTAAAAGAACATGAGCATAGATTATGATTTTATTTGTATGAAGGTTGAGGACAAGCAATTCTAGTCTATGGTGATAAATCATAATGGAAGTTGGTTGACTCTGTAAGAACATAAAGTAACCTTCAGGGATGATGGAACTGTTGTTAGAGGTGTGGATTATACAGGTGTATGCATTTGTCAGAAGTCAAATTGTACCCTTAGGATTTTTGCAGTTATGTACTTCAATACCCAAAATAAAAAATTAACATATATTGATATATATTGTTAATATATATTAATGTATATTGGTAGATTTGTTTCTCACTGTGGTATGTAATAGAAAATCAGAAACTACAATCTGGGTGTTCTAGGCTTGAGCAAATGAGTAAAGAAATTGAGGAACATGTGAGCTAGGATTCTTACTTTTGGAGAACAGAGCCACAGATATGGAAAGGAAGTATTTATTGTTTCTCGTAGGACATTGAAATTTGAGGTATTAATGTGACCGCCTAGTTTTTAATAAATTCCTTTGGGTAATTTCCTTTCACATAGATCTGGAGTGGCCTGTGACTTACTTGAACCAATATAATGTGACATTCTGGGACTTCTGAGTCCACACCTTAGAAAGGCATGGAAGTTTTCCTTTTAGTTCTTGTGGGGGCCTCAAGATACCATGTACGAATTCTGAATATGCTGCAGAAAAGACAAGGTAGAAAGGCTACATGGAGAGGCAAGGCCCTGAAACTACATAGTGTATCCATCCCAGCCTCCCAGCATCCCAGTTGGAACTTTGGATAAGTTTAGCCCCAGCTGCCATCTCACTGTAACAGCATAAGAGATTTCAAGTAAGACTAGCAGAAGAACTGCTTACTTTAGCCCAGTAAACCAAAAGAACCTTGTTGGTCGTTTGAAGCCAATTATTTTGAAGTGGTTTGTATTGTAGTTATAGGTTATTTAAAATGATACAGCTCATAAGATAAAATGTAAACAATTAATGAATTTGAGGGAAGGGTTATATGGGAGTTCCTATTGCAACTTTTCTATGTATTTGAAGTTACATGAAAAATAAAGTAAATTAAAGCCATACAATATGGAATTATGACAATATTTTTTCTGAAACAGATCTTTAGACATATTGGATTAAAAATATAGAAAAAGACCCTCCAAAAATTTTCAAGAGAATCCCATTTTTTATTAATATAACACTGTAAGTTTGATGAATATTTATAAATACAACATTAATTTAGAATTATGCACAAACAAATTGGTTTTCAAATCCTTAAAATGAGGGATAAATTTTCTTTAGAAGCCAAAAAGAGGGAAAGGAAAAAACGGGGTACACAACCAGATGCAGAAACACTCAAATGATATTGAATTTGGGGCAAATTTTAAGCAGAATTGTTCACTAGGCAAACTGGTTTTGGAAAGGCAGGTTTTAGGTATAGTGGTTTTCATTTAATTAGATTTAGATTAATTTTAAAGAAACATTTAGATGAACTGATGTAGAAGCTCAGGCCATATCAGGAGCTTCTCCAACATTCTACTTTCCTGATTCTATGGGGCGTGAAGAATACCACTTGCTCTTATAATTCAAACTTACTAACTCCTATACATTTTCCAGGTTTCAGCAAAAAAAACCTAAGCAGTTGTATAAGCTTTCATTTAAATTGTTCATGGGTAAGAACAGTTTTTTAGGAGGGGGGAGGTCATGCCTGTGAATATAGGCCTACAATTTTCTACCTTTACTTCTCCATTTGAGTAATGGCAGCCGTCAGCTGGGCATGTGGTTTCATATTCTTCTTCTCAAAGGCTGAGTTGTTAAAATGTAGAAGGTAAAATAGAACAATTTCAGCAACCATAGTCTATAGTTGGAAGGGCTCAAAGGAAGGCCAGAGAAACTGATGGCAGGCTCAAGGAGTCTGCCCAATTTTACTTCTGTACTCCAGGCAGGAAAAGAGCCCAGCTGGATAGTAAACCAGGGCAAGGAAATGTAAGGGGCTGGGCACCTTGTTCTTGTAGGTTCTGATTAAGACTGGGTTATGAAAGCAAGAAAAGATAGTACAAAACCAAAGCCAAATTCACTAAGTAGGACATTTAAGTGGTGAGTTGAGAAGCTTAGCCAGCCCATAATTTGAAAGCAAACCCAAATGGGTAACCAGTCAAAAAGCCAAGACACTTATAATTGGCAGAGCTCAACTAGAGAGTGGGATTTTCATGAGCCAGAAGCTGATGGAGTAGGGGCAGTTGTATGTTCCAAATGGTTAAATGTTACATCAGAAATAGACTTAAATACACCCCTTCCTTCTATTTCCCCCTCTTCAGGTAGAAAAGGTAGGGATTTCTAGTTAGGAGGCTATTGAATTATCAGACAAGAAAAAATAAGGGCCTGAATTGGTTTAATGTGGGATAGAGAGAAGATAGAGTCAATAAATATTTAATAATTCATTCAACAAATGTTTATTGAGATTCTACTAGATGCCAGGCAGTGTACTAGGTGCCAGGGTGAATTTAGATGGTAAAATTAGAGACCAACTGATCATGAGGGCAGAAGGAAGAGAAATAGTCAAAGATAAAAGGGTTTATAATACAAACTTCTTGGCTTAGCATTCAAGGCTCTTTGAATTTAAACCCAATTTTCCTTTCTAGCTTTTGATCCTGCTAGTTCCCAAAGTGTACTTTCCATTTGAGTCAGGCTGCTCTTCTTACTGCTCCCCAAACCCTGAGTACTCACATGCCTCTTTTTTTATGCTATTCTTACCACTTTAAACTCCCTTTGCTTCTTTTGCTCCACCTATCCCAAACTATTTAGTTTTCAGGACCCACCTCAAATGTTTGTTCCTCTATGAAACCTTCCTGAGAACTGAGATACTTTAGTGATTAAGAACTTATGATTTTGCATTAATAGATCTTTGTTTGAATCCTGGCTCCATTATTTACTGGCTGTATAATGTCTTCTGAGCCTGTGATTGCTCATTTCTAAGAAGGGAATAATATCTCCCTTGTAGAATTCTTATAATGATTTAAATGAAGTAACAGTCTGGGCTTCAGTTTTCCCATCTATAAATTTAGACCACGTCTTCAAAGCTGTTCTAGGTTTTATATATATATATATATATATATATATATATATATATATATATATATATATATATAGAGAGAGAGAGAGAGAGAGAGAGAGAGAGAGAGAGAGAGAGAGAGAGAGAGAGAGAGATGGGTATACATACATATATATATACCACTTCTTTTTTATTGAAGTATTGTTGATTTACAATATTATATTAGTTTCAGGCATACAACATAGTGACTCAGTGTTTTTATATACTCCATTTAAAGTTATTACAAAACAATGGCTACATTTCCCTGTGCTGTACAATATATTCTGTTGCTTATCTATTTTAAACATAGTACTTTGTATCACTTAATCCCATACCCCTAACTGGTTCCTCCTCCCTTCCCTCTCCCCACTGGTAACCATTAGTTTGTTCTCTATATCAGTGAGCCTGTTTCTATTTTGTTGTATACATTCATTTATTTTAGTTTTTAGATTCCATATATAAGTGTTTGTCTCTGTCTTTTTCTGACTTATTTCACTAAGCATAATAATCTCTACATCCATCCAAGTCATTGAAAATGGTAGAATTTTATCCTTTTTCATGGCTGAGTAATATTCCACTGTGTATATATATATGCCATATCTTCTTTATCCATTCATCTGTTGATGGACATATAGGTTGCTTCTCTACCTTGGCAACTGTAAACAATTCTGCTATGAACACTGGGGTGTGTATACCTTTTTGAATTAGTGTTTTTATTTTCTTCAGATGTATACAAAGGAGTGGAATTGCTGGATCATATGGTAGTTCCAATTTTAGTTTTTTAGAAACCTCCATACAGTTTTCTGTAGTGGCTGCACCAATTTACATTCCTACCACTCTTGTCACTTCTACAATATTTAGCATAGTATTGGAAGTCCTTGCCACAGCAATCAGACAAGAAAAAAGAGATAAAAGGCACACAAACTGGAAGGGAAGAAGTAAAACTGCCACTATTTGCAGAAAACATGATTTTATATATATATATATATATATATATATATATATATATATATTCCCTAAAGTCACCACCAAAAAACAATTAGAAGTAATAAATGAATTCAGTAAAGTTGCAGGATACAAGATTAAAATACAGAAATCTGTTGCTTTTATTTTTTTAATATATATTTTTAAAATTTTTTATTTTTATTTTTTGGCTGTGTTGGGTCTTCATTGCTGTGTGTGGGCTTTCTCTAGGTGCAGCAAGCAGGGGTTACTCTTCACTGTGGTGCACAGGCTTCTAATTGAGGTAGCTTCTCTTGTTGTGGAGCACGGGCTCTAGGTGCACAAGCTTCAGTAGTTGCGGCACATGGGCCCTACAGTGCGTGGGCTTCAATAGTTGTGGTGCATGGGCTCCGTAGTTGTGGCACGTGGGCTCTAGGATGCATGGGCTTCAGTAGTTGTGGCTCATGGGCTCTAGAGTGCAGGCTCAGTAGTTGTGGCACATGGGCTTAGTTGCTCTGTGGCATGTGGGATCTTCCCGGACCAGGGATTGAATCCATGTCCCCTGTATTGGCAGGCAGATTCTTAACCACTGCACCACCAAGGAAGTCCTCTGTTGCTTTTCTATACACTAATAACGAGCTACCAGAAGGAGACAGCAAGAAAACAATCCCACTTAAAATTGCATCAAAAAGAATAAAATACCTAGGAATAAGCTTAACCAAGGAAGTGAAAGACTTATACTCTGAAAGACACAAAACATTGATGAAGGAATTTGCAATTTATACACGAAATTGAAAGATATATTGCGTTCTCAGATTGGAAGAATTAATGTTGTTAAAATGTCCATACTACCGGGGCTTCCTTGGTGGCGCAGTGGTTGCGCGTCCGCCTGCCGATGCAGGGGAACCGGGTTCGCGCCCCGGTCTGGGAGGATCCCACGTGCCGCAGAGCGGCTGGGCCCGTGAGCCATGGCCGCTGAGCCTGCGCGTCTGGAGCCTGTGCTCCGCAACGGGAGAGGCCGCGGCAGAGGGAGGCCCGCATGCCACAAAAAAAAAAAAAAAAAAAAAAATCAAACAAAAACAAAATGTCCATACTATCCAAAGCAACCCACAGGTTTAATGCAATCCCTATGAAAATACTCATGACATTTTTCACAGAACTAGAACAAATAATCCTAAAATTTATATGGAACCACAAAAGACCCTGAATTGCCAAGGCAATCTTGAGGAGAAAAACAAAGCTGGAGGTATCATGCTCCCTGACTTCAGACTGTACTACAAAGTTATAGTAATAGAAACAGCATGGTACCAGAACAAAAATAGACACATAGGACAACTGAACAGAATAGAGAGCCCCGAGATAAACCCACACAACTACGGTCAATTAATCTACAACAAAGAAGGCAAGAATGTACAATGGAAAAAAGACAGTCTCTTCAACAAGTGGTGCTGGACAGCTACATGTAAAAGAGTGAGATTAGAACATTTCCTCAAACCATATACGAAAATAAATGCAAAATGGATTAAAGAATTAAGTGTAATACCTGAAATGACAAAACTTATAGAAGAGAACATAGGCAGAGCACTCTTCGACATAAATCATAACAGTATTTTGGCAAGTTTGTTACCTAAGACAAAATAAATAAAAGCAAAAATAAACAAGGGGGACCTAATTAGACTTAAAAGCTTTACACAGCAAGGAAATCATTGACAAAATGTAAAGACAACCTACTGAATGGGAGAAAATATTTACAAACATATGACTGATAAGTGGTTAATATTCAAAATATATAAACAGCTCACACAACTCAATATAAAAAAAAATAACCCAATTAAAAAAGTGGCAGGAGACATGAACTGACATTTTTGCAAAGAAGAGATATAGATGGCTAATAGGCACATGAAAAGATGCTCAACATTACTAATCATTAGAGAAATGCAAACCCAAACCACAAAGAGATATCGTTTCACAGATGCCAGAATGGCTATCACCAAAAAGTATATAAATAACAAATGTTGATGAGGATGTGGAGAAAAGGGAACTTTAGGTCTTATTTTTGATGATTCTTTGACTGAGTCATACTTTTCTCTGAACCTTCACAACCCCCTACTTTACCATTTCTCTTTTTTCTATTCCAGATTCCTGGTGTCCTTGAGTTTTTTTCCTTCACCTTCTCCCCTATTGTTCTGAGCAAAATCCTTACTTTTAGGCCTTAACCTATGCATATGTGTGGGATAAGTCCTGGGCTCTCATTCTGAGCCTTATTCCTCATTGTGAAAGCAAAAGACATGTTCAGGCCTAAACCACCCTAAGAGATTGCTGATGGCTCCTGAAAGTATACCAGTTGGTAGACCATCGACTTTGATTTTTTTGTAAGGCTTATCCTCATGAGAAGGATAAGAACATAGCAGAATTCCAAAAGCATTCTTAGGATGCAGAACAGTCACGAGCTATGACCAGAAATTGCAGGCTACCAAAATTAATTGAGCTCATTTTTTCACAACTCTCTTGTTATCTCAGAGAGACTCATAATCCAGGGAGTTAATGAAGATCCTCTTCATCTCCCTCACTATGCTGACCCCCACCTACCACCAAGTGGGGAGATAGGTAACAGATTTCTATTGATTCCAGCTAATGGGGGAACACCTGGAAACAGGGCTATGAAATTGATGAAATTTTCTCCCTGCAGGTATAAATAGCAGCTAAAATAAAATGGATCTGGCTGGCTGTGGGCATAAGCCAGGGGACTAGATGGTGGGAAATGGTACTTGTTTCCTAGTAGGGACCTCAAGAATTAGCTTGGAAATACTAATGACAGAGGATAGACACACTAAAGAAGGTTGACTGCAAAAGGCTGCTTGTTGAGATATACCCAGTCCAGGGTCAGGTAGGAGTCAGTAATACAGAGGTCAGTCCCTTGAAGCATATTATGCCAGAGCTTAGGAGAGGGAGGAACCCTCATTGAAGCCAGGTTCTGGAAGCAATCATACAGGATAGAGGTCAGACTGAGAGGAGCTGAGAAATCCAGAGTACCCTGATGGAAAAACAAAGGCTAAAAGGGAAGCCAAAATCCAAAGCCAGGTAACGGTTCACCAAGCAGGGAAGAGGGAGGCGTCAACACTTTGGTCTGAACTCAATACTCTCTCAGACTCCTCTGCTTCTTAAAGTGACAAATTTCTGAAGTCAGTCCAGGTAGCAGCCTGAAAAAAAGGGAGAAGAAGGCAGGGGAATAAGGCAATGCCAAAGATACTAGCTCTGGTATAATGGCTTAAGAAACCATACAAACTCCCAGAGCAACAATAGAGAATGAGTTGGAAAGTTAGCAACTAGATAATATGCTACATAACCACAGACACACTGCTCTGCACCACCCTGGTCCCTCAAAGTCTCTTAGAAATAAAATGGAAAAAGACTAAAAAGTGAATAATGGCATTTCATTTCCCTTACCACCAGTGATTTCTCCAAGTGCCAAAGCTAGGAATACAAATGTGACAGGGGAAAAAGGCTACCTATCTAAACCTCCTCTTTTCACTTTTCAAATCTTGAAATGAGGGCCAGGTCCTGTTGAGGACACCTGCCTACTGGTCATCTCTTCTTAGTAGCTATTGTAGTGTGGGGGCTGTCTCTGTGAGTCTATCCACAGAACAGACAGGAATATTCCAAAAGTGAGGTAAAGGGAGGAAGAGGTAGTTTTGGTCTTGCCTCTCTAGCCTTACTTGCTGCCATACCAAACTATTTGTGGTTTCCCAAATGCAGTATGCTCTTTCACTCTTCCATACATTTGCATGTTGTGCCCTATTCCTGGAATATGCTTTCTCCCCACTGCTTGGTTGAAAAGGCCAACTATTACCTCTTCTATGAAGCTTTACATGCTTCCATGACCTGTTCCCACTCACCAACTCTTAGGACTAATATTTTATTATGTATTTACATGTCTGCTCCCCCTCACCAAATTATAGGCTCTAGTCAATTTTGAGAATCTGATAGAAACTATAGACTTTCTACAGAAAAAATGCATATATGCTCACATATCCAATATTTTTCAGGTCTATAACCTCTGAATTTCATCCATTAAGTCCTGCTGAGAATCCATTTTATACTGTGGGCTCTATGAGGTTGGGGACCATGTTATACTCATCTTTGTATCCCCAGTATCTAGCACAGAAACTGATCAGATGATCAATGAAAGAATAAATGAATTAGTGAACATTGGGTACTGTGGGGAAAGACAAAAGAAGTGCAACTTATGGTTGCTGTCATCAAGAGGTTTGCAGTTTGATTGGAGGACTATTCATACATATGATATTGCAATTAGCTATTAAAAGACAATGTGTGATAAAGTGATACAAATACATGCTGGGAACTCATAAAAATCTTGCTCTTGTCCTCCTGACCTCCCCCCCCATCTCTGGAATTCTGATATTAATCCAGATAGACCCCAATTTGTACACTGCTCCTTACTCTCACCATCCCTAGTCCTCGAACTCCAGTTTAGATATGAAACTAACTTGGCTCTGATAAATTGCTTCAGACCCTCTTGTTGGATGCCCTATTTGAACACACTCTTCTAGTTTGAGTGAAGCACACTCTATCAGGATGAATTTTCTGTAGTTCTCCCCTCCTAGAGCATACTCCAAAACAGAAGCTAGCCATACCTCCTCTTGTCCCCTCATTGCTCCCTCTCCCTGATATAGCCTCATAAGTCCAGGCCTTGTCCTTCTACATCCTTATCCATTTCATGGCATCCCTTTCAGGGAAGGGGTCATGCATAGTTTTATGATTAAGCTCATAGGCTTTGAAATATTATCTCACTTTCAGTCCTGGCTCTGCTGCTTGCTAGCTGTAATCTTACAGAAGTTACTAAACTTCCTAAGCTTCAGTTTCCCATGAAAATGGGGGTAATAACAGGAACTGCTTCAGAAGATTTTTAAGTGGGTTACATGAGATAATGTGAGTAAAGATAACTTTAAAGAGTACAGTTCCATCAGCATACTAATGAAAATAAAACTCATTGCAACTTTAGGATGTTGAAAATTTTGGAGTTTTATTTCTGTTGTTTATGTCTGAGAGACTTGATATGGAAGCTCAGAAACTAGGCAATCACTTGACAGAGGATATGAGGAAGTACTTGCCAAATCTGGATTTCTTGTAGCAAAGAGGATTTGAAAAGGGTTGCCAATGAGACGGAGGACCCTGTGTGAAGACAGGGCAATGTCTTAGTCTGTTAAGACTACTATAAGAGAATGCCATCGACTGGGTGGCTTATACATAACATAAATGTTTCTCACAGTTCTGGAAGCTGGGAAGTCCAAGATCAAGGAGCTGGCTGATTTGGTGTCTGGCGAGAGCTCACTACCTGGTTCATAGATGACCATCTTCTGCTATATCTTCACATGTTGAAGGGGTGCAAGGGAATTTTCTGGCCATATGTATATTAAATTGAAGTTGTAAATACAGTGAGTTACATTATGTAGTTGTCATTCTAAAAAGCAATTCTGCATTGACAAGAGTATGGAATGGTTGTATCTGTATCTTTTGTTACATAAATATGGGATTATATGTTAGTGTATTTTAGCTTTTAAAATAATAGCACTGTCTCTTGACTCCTGTATGACTTGTGAGCTTCCCTACCTTCTAAATCTTTCCCTGACTTGTGTTTAGTTAGTCACTTCACTTCTCTGTGTAGTTTGTTTTAGAATTTCATGGAATATCTTCTTGTTTAAAAACCATCTGTAAAGGATTTGGCAAACTCCATTTCTGTCTTCTGAGATTCTTAACCTAATCTAATTTGTTTTTGACTACAACATTAGAGCATATAGTTCAATGGCAAGAATATTATCTAAAATGCAGGCTTCCTCTGGCACATTTAGGATGTAGTGCTGATATTCAGTTTCAACTCATGGTCATTGATTTGGTTACAGCCACCTTTCTTTCTATGTGCTCAAACCAAAACTTTCATGTTCTAATTCAGAGACCCCTTTGAACTTTGTCTCCAGATCATTTCTTTATACTGCTGATCTTTTTATTTATACATTTAGTCTTCCCCATTAGTTGATAATCCCTCTGAAAGAAGGAATCGTCTACATTTTTCGGATATCTAACACTGGAGGCTTTGAGTTTGATTTGATTAGTATATCATGAAAACACATCTTTTGAAAAAGCATTGATTTTTTTTTCACACACACACACTGTATTTTATATTTACAAGAGATAAATACACTGACACCAAGCATTGTAAATGGATGACCACAACAAAAGCAACAATGATTGCAATTACCAAACACGAAACACACTCATACTATGTCATAATTTTGACATTCACTCCAGTAATCCTCCACTGTAACAGGTCCTTTACTTTGCAGTGAAAATTGATTTGTATATTTTTTGCCTCTGAGTCCTTGTGGGATTTTTTTTTTATTATTCAAACAGAAAGTCACAAAAATTATAATCATCCTCATCAGTTCACTCAGTCCCATGTAATTAATTTTTTATCTTGATCTTTTGTTAGCACTTTTATGAATTCATCAGTTTTCCATTAGAGTTCTGAAAATGCTTATTCATTCAGTTCTGCAGTATAATCAGTTACCAGAAACCTGTACTTGTCAGAGTTTTTTCCATGAATTCCTTGAAGATGAAACCCTTTTATAGGAACATTTTTGTACACATCAGTGTATACATGTCAATCCCAATCGCCCAATTCAGCACACCACCATCCCCACCCCACCACGGTTTTCCCCACTTGGTGTCCATACGTTTGTTCTCTACATCTGTGTCTCATATTCTGCCCTGCAAACTGGTTCATCTGTATCATTTTTCTAGGTTCCACATACATGCATTAATATACGATATTTGTTTTCCTCTTTCTGACTTACTTCACTCTGTATGACAGTCTCTAGATACATCCATGTCTCAACAAATGACTCAATTTCGTTCCTTTTTATGGCTGAGTAATATTCCATTGTATGTATGTACCACAACTTCTTTATCCATTCGTCTGTAGATGGGCATTTAGGTTGCTCCATGGCCTGGCTATTGTAAATAGTGCTGCAATGAACATTGGGGTGCATGTGTCTTTTTGAATTATGTTTTTCTCTGGGTATATGCCCAGTAGTGGGATTGCTGGATCATATGGTAATTCTATTTTTAGTTTTTTAAGGAACCTCCATACTGGTCTCCATAGTGGCTGTATCAATTTACATTCCTAGATTTTCTGATGATGCCCATTCTAACTGGTGTCAGGTGATACCTCATTGTAGTTTTGATTTGCATTTCTCTAATAATTAGTGATGTTGAGCAGCTTTTCATGTGCTTCTTGGCCATCTGTATGTCTTCTTTGGAAAAATGTCTATTTAGGTCTTCTGCCCATTTTTGGATTGGGTTGTTTGTTTCTTTAATACTGAGCTGCATGAGCTGTTTATATATTTTGGAGATTAATCTTTTGTCCGTTTATTCATTTGCAAATATTTTCTCCCATTCTGGGGGTTGTCTTTTCATCTTGTTTATGGTTTCCTTTGCTGTGCAAAAGCTTTGAAGTTTCATTAGGTCCCATTACCTGCAGCGCTTCTTAAAACAGATTTCTGGCCCCCAACTCCAGAGGTTCTGATTTAGAAGGTCCAGGGTGGCGCCTGAGAATGTACATGTTTGACAAGTCCCCAGGTCATGCTGATGGTGCTGTTCTTGGGAATACACTTTGAGAACCACTGATTCAGACCTGGAGATCTTGTTAAAATGCAGACTATATTTTGGCAGTCTGGTGTGGGGACTAAGATGCTGCAGTACCAATAAGCTCTCAAGTGATGCTAATGCTGTTGGTCCAGGGAGCATGCTTTGAGTAGATGGAGAGTCTATTCAGATGATCCATATGTACATTAAAGTTTGTGAAACACTGTTTTACATGACTTCTTCAGGTCTTCAAACTTGGAGGCTCTTCAGCTTCACTCTGTATGAATGGAAAGCATTATTCTGTCATGTTCACACACATATTCTTAACTATTTGCACAACAGTCTTAGGGGAAAACAGGTAAAACTCAAAATTTCAGACTTCTCTCATCTCCCCAGCTGCAAGATTTGATTAATTTAGGTATAAAACTGGGTTAGCAGATTTTCTTCAGTGATGGCTCAGTTTTCAATGTCTATACATATCTCTAATTACAATATATTTCAGAATTTCATCCTTAACATGCAAACCATAGATCAGTGGTTTCCAAACTTGGGTACATAGTAGATTCACATGTTGTTCTTGAAAAATGAAGATTTCTGACTCTGACCCCAGATTGACTGAATCAGAATATTTGGGGATGAAACTAGAGTATTTGAATTTTTCACAACAGCCCAAGTTATTTTGTTGCCATCAAAGTTTGAGAAGGATTACCATAGATACTCCTGGAACCAAGTTTTCTCTTTGTTAAGGCTATTTTTTTTTTTTTTTTGGTACGCAGGCCTCTCACTGTTGTGGCCTCTCCCATTGCGGAGCACAGGCTCCGGACGCGTAGGCTCAGTGGCCATAGCTCACGGGCCTAGCCACTCCACGGCATGTGTGATCTTCCCGGAGCAGGGCACGAACCCATGTTCCCTGCATCGGCAGGCGGACTCTCAACCACTGTGCCACCAGGGAAGCCCCCTAACGCTATTTTTGAGTTGGTTACAGTTAACTTTAAACCTTAAAAATTCAAGAGAATGGCTGGAAGCTGTGGTAAGAAGATAAAAAGTAACTACCCACCTACACTTTAGCAGGAGATGAGAGGTCTAAGGGAATTCCTGGCCTCCTATTTATCAAGAATTTTGGTGGTGTTTTGCAATGGTCACACAGAAGATTGAGCTGGAATAGGCAACTGTTCCAGGAATTGTGGCCTGAAAATTTTATGGCCTTTGATATTGATTGAGATTAACACCTGGAGTTGTACTCCAAAGCAGACAGGCGGCTGCTTCAGACTTTGCAGAGAACAGGAGTCACATGCTTGGAACAGCCTTATTCCCAGGGGATAAGAAAGGAGGAAATGCACCTGGGGGCTAGTAAGGGGAAATCCCTGTCTGAAGAGATTCTTTCCTTCCCAAAGTAGTGGCCTTTCACCTGCATCTCCATAACCTGTTCCAGCCACATATCACACACACTCACACACAAAACAAGACTATATGTTTGGAATTTTTGACTTGTTATGTCATTTGAATTTTAGCGACTTTGCATTTGAATCAGCTTTCCTGAAAAACTCCAACCCTAGTATTGGGGAGATACACAGCCTTCATTTTTGCTGGAAGAATAGAAAAATAGTACAATAGAATGAATACAACTGGGAATCAGGAGACCTATGTTCTAGCCAGGCATTTCTACTAATGAGTTCTGTGACCTTGAGCATGATGCTCTTCCATCTTCTAGCCCTCAATTTCATCATTTGACAATAAGAGGGTTGAGCAAATTGTTTTAGAGGGCCTCTCAGTTCTGATGCTCTGGTTTAGTAGCTACTCAGCTGTTGAGGGTCAAACGATGCAGTGTTTAAGAATACAGGTATTGTTGTCAAGCTGCATGGATTCATATTCAAGCTCTTGTACTTAGCTGACCCTTGGCAAGCTTTTAAAACTATCTGATGCTCAGTTTTATCATAAAATGAGAATAATAATAATATTAACTCATGAGACTATAAAGCAGCTAGAAAAATATCTGGTATATGGCAACTCTCAATAAGTTCATTATTCTTATTATTCTGATTCTTATCATTCTCTGCCTGAATTAACATACTTAAACTATAAGATGTATTTGCAACTATAAGATGTTGCAGATACATTTACTTGTATCCTTCAAAACTATAGATATTGAAAATTTTGGAAAAAATCCAAGAGTGTCCCTGGTACAAAACTACTTTCCCTACTATCTGAAATTATAATTCTAAAGAATTATTAATGCTGGTTTTCTTATTCTTTGTTAAAAATAAGTCTGGGCATGTCGCTTTGCTACCTGTTTTCAGTGGCTCCATAAAACGTATGAAATAAAGTCTCAGCTCCTTGGAATGGCAAACCTGTTCCTCTGTAATATGGTTCCTGTATATTCTAGCTTCACCTTTCACTGGCATCTTCATAAACATTTGTTCTGGCCACAGAGGACTAAAGGTATAGTTCTTCATATACATCATTTCCTTTCTTACCTCCATGCCATTGTTCCAGCTATTCCTTTTACATAAAATGGCTTTTCTTGGTATTTCCAACTTTCAGAATTTGCCCAGGGCCATCTTTTGAGGCCCAGCTCAAATGTTACTTCTTCCATAAAGTCTTCCTTGTTTCTTCAATCTGTAGTCTTCTCTCTTTCCTCCAGATCTGCAAATACATTTGCTTGTATCCTTCAGTGCTTAAATTATGCCAATGGGGAAGTTTCTTAACTTATGTCTTGTTCACTGCAGCATCCAAAAAGCACAGAGTAAATACTAAGACTAGAATAATTGAGTTGCAGGTAATCGGGTAAACCAATTACCTTGGCTAGCTCATCAAGTTCAAAGGTTGGAGTCATTTGGGGTTAATCAAAGAAGACTTCTTGGGGATGGAGGATTTCTAATCTGGAGTTTAAGAAAAGAGGGATCCAGATTTCTAGAAGTGAAGTTAGGTTATGAGAAATTAGAAAGTTATCCTGTGCACTGAGATGAAAAAGTTGATTTGGATTTGGGGTAGGAATAAACCAAGTTGGCTGGTATAGAAAGTTTATGTTGGAGAGTGGTAGAATATGAGGAAAATCCTATTGTTGCCTATAAAATCAATATTATATTTGTGGATGAGATGGAGAAATGTAGCTTTGATAACATAATTACAATGATTCAAAATTAGCAAGTTATGAAAAGCACTGCCTACTGATTCAGTGTTGGTTTGATGCATGCTCATTTCTCTGTATTTGACTCTCTCCAATTTAAAGTTTTGGTAACTTACTCATAGATAAGAAATTTACAATAATCAAATGGATGGTGTCAGTACAAGTGAGATGGCCACCACTGGAGATAATCAAGAAGAGGCCAAATATTGTTAAAAGAAAATATATATTGGATGGGAATATAAATTAGTTTCTTTCCAAATCTAAACTTTTTGGAGTCGGTGATCCTTTCACTAGTCTGAAATGACTATTCTTGTTGGTGAAACAAAAAGAAATTAAAAAGGGATACATTTTTTTACACTTAGGTTAAAAAGGTGCACAAATAAATGTTAGCGGAAATGTGATAAGACTTTTGTTAATGCATTTAAGACTGAAATAGTTTTTATTCTTTAGTGAGTCATTTAAGCTTTCAGTTAACTACATGTAGATTCTTGGGATCCAGTTAAGAAACAATGGCCAAATTGGTTGACTGGAAAGAATCTATTCATCCACTTTTGCTTGAATCTCTTGATAATGATTGAGGCAAATCACTTTTAAGACAGATTTTCTCTGTAGATGCTTTATATTATTTTGTCCTTTCTTGGAACCTGGTGAATTTTTTTAAAAACTGAAACAAACTGAGCATCATGCTGAAAAAAACACTCCATTCATTTGCAGTGGTCTTTTGCAAAAACACTTTGTTCTAAATGTTGTAAATAAATAACTCTAATAAACTTGGAATTACAGTTAGAATTAGTAGTTACTTTATACATACTACAGCAATTATAGTATGACATTATTATGTTATAGAATGTTGAAAATGGCATATTTTGAAAAGGGTTATGAAAACATTGATCCTACAAATTTAGCTGATATCTTTAAATGTAAAGAATATTTTGCCATTGATTTTCTCCAGCCTTATTGATATATAACGATATCTTATTCACATATAACATTATCTAAGTTTAAGGTATACAATGTGTTGATTTGATACACTTAAATATTGCAAAATGATTACCACCATAGGTCTAGCTAACACCTCCATTGTAATTCATAATTATCATTTCTACTTTTCTGCTTAAGAACATTTAAGATCAATACTCTTAGCAACTTTCAAGTATAATATATAATACAGCACTATCTATAATCACCATGCTGTACATTAGATCCTCAGAACTTACTCATCTTATGACAGGAAGTTTATACCCTTTGACCATCATCTCCCTATTTCCCCTAACACTCAGCCCGTGGTAACTACCATTCTACTCTCTGTTTCTATGAGTTTGGCTTTTTTAGTTTCCACATACAAGTGGAATATAGTATTTGTCTTTCTCTATCTGACTTATTTCGATTATCGTAATGCCCTCAGATTTCATCCATGTTGTTGTAAATGTATGCCATTAACTTAAAAAAAAATTTACTGGGGTATAGTTGTATAGTTGATTTACAATGTTGTGTTAGTTTCAGGTGTACAGCAAAGTGAATCAGTTATACATATATATATATTCATTCTTTTTTAAATATTCTTTTCTCATATAGGCCATTAGAGATTATTGAATAGAGTTCCCTGTGCTATACAGCAGGTTCTTATTAGTTATCTATTTTACATATAGTAGTGTGTATTTGTCAGTCCCAATCTCCCAATTTATCCTTCCTCCCCTTATCCCCTGGTAACCATAAGTTTTTTTTCCAAATCCATGACTCTACTTCTGTTTTGTAAATAAGTTCATTTGTACCTTTATTTTAGATTCCACATAGGAGCAATATTATATGATATTTGTCTTTCTCTATCTGACTTACTTCACTCAGCATAACAATCTCTAGGTCCATCCATGTGGCTGTAAATGTCATTATTTCATTCTTTGCTTTAGCTGAGCAATATTCCTTTGTATATATGTACCACATCTTCTTTATCCATTCCTCTATCAATGGACATTTAGGTTGCTTCAATTTCCTGGCTATTGTAAATAGTGCTTCAATGAACATTAGGGTGCACATTATCTTTTCGAATTATAGTTTTCTTTGGGTATATGCCCAGGAGTGGGATTGCTGGGTCATATGGTAGTTCTATTTTTAGTTTGTAAAGAATCTCCATACTGTTCTCCATAGTGGCTGTACTGATTTACATTCCCTCCAAATGTGTAGGAGGAGTCCCTTTTCTCCACATCCTCTCCAGAGTTTACTTTTTGTAGATTTTTTGATGATGGCCATTCTGACTTGTGTGAGGTCATACCTCATTGTAGTTTTGATTTGCATTTCCCTAATGATTAGTGATGTTGAGCATCTTTTCATGTGGCTTTTGGCCTTTTGTTTGTCTTCTTTGGAGAAATGTCTATTTAGATCTTCTGCCCATTTTTGATTGGGTTATTTGTTTTTTTGATATTGAGATGCATGAGCTACTTGTATATTTGGAGAGTAATCCTTTGTCAGTTGCTTCATTTGCAAATATTTTCTCCCATTCTGAGTGTTGTCTTTTCATCTCATTTATGGTTTTCCTTGCTGTGCTAAAGTTTTTAAGTTTAATTAGGTCCCATTTACTTATTTTTGTTTTTATTTTCATTGCTCTAGAGGTGGATCAAAAAAGATCTTGCTGCGATTTATGTCAAACAGTGTTCTGCCTATGTTTTCCTATAAGGGTTTTATAGTATCCAGCCTTACATTTAGGTCTTTAATCCATTTTGAGTTTATTTTTGTTTATGGTGTTATATAGTGTTCTAATTTCATTTTTTTACATGAAACTGTCCAGTTTTCCCAGTACCAATTATAGAAGAGATTGTATTTTCTCCATTGTATATTCTTGCCTCCTTTGTTGTAGATTAGTTGAACATAGGTGCGTGGGTTTATGTCTGGGTTTTCTATCCTGTTCCATTGATCTATATTTCTGTTTATGTGCCAGTACCATACTGTCTTGATTACTGTAGCTTTGTAATATAGTCTGAAGTCAGGGGACCTGATTCCTCCAGCTCCGTTTCCTTTCTCAATATTGCTTCAGCTATTCAGAGCTTTTTGTGTCTCCATACAAACTGTAAAATTTTTTGTTCTAGTTCTCTGAAAAATGCCATTGGTAATTTGATAGAGATTGCACTGAATCTGTAGATTGCTTAGGGTAGTATAGTCATTTTCACAGTATTGATTTTTCCAATCCAAGAACATGGTATATCTCTCCATCTGTGTCATCTTTGATTTCCTTCATCAGTATCTTACAGTTTTCTGGGTACAGGTCTTTGGACTCCTCAGGTAGGTTTATTCCCAGGTATTTTATTCTTTTTATTGTGAGGGTAAATGTGATGGTTTCCTTAATTTCTCTTTCTGATCTTTTGTTGTTAGTCTATAGGAATGCAAGAGATTTCTGTGCATTAATTTTGTATCCTGCAAATTTACCAGTTTCATTTATGAGCTCTAGTAGTTTTCTGGTAGCATCTTTATGATTTTCTATGTAAAGTATCATATCATCTGCAAACAGTGACAGTTTTACTCTTCTTTTCCAATTTGGATTCCTTTGATTTCTGTTTCTTCTCTGATTGTCATGGCTAGGACTTCCAAAATTACGTTGAATAATAGTGGCAAGAGTGAACGTCCTTGTCTTGTTCCTGATCTTAGAAGAAATGCTTTCAGTTTTTCACCATTGAGAATGATGTTTGCTGTGTGTTTGTTGTATATGGCCTTTATTATATTGAGGTAGGTTCCATCTCTGCCCACTTTCTGGAGAGTTTTTATCATAAATGGGTGTTGAATTTTATCAAACGCTTTTTCTACATCTATTGAGAGGATCATATGGTTTTTATTCTTCAATTGGTTAACAAGGTGTATCACATTGATTGATTTGCAGATACTGAAAAATCCTTGCATCCCTGGGATAAATCCCACTGGATCATGTTGTATAATCCTTTTAATGTGTTGTTGGATTCTGTTTGCCAGTATTTTGTTTAGGATTTTTGCATCTATATTTATCAGTGATATTGGCCTGTAATTTTCTTTTCTGTGTGATATCTTTGCTTTTGGTATCAGGGTGATGGTGGCCTCATAGAATGAGCTTGGGAGTGTTCCTTCCTCTGCAATTTTTTGGAAGAGTTTGAGAAGGATAGGTGTTAGCTATTCTCTAAAATGTTTGTAGAATTCGCCTGTGAAGCCATTTGGTCCTGGAATTTTGTTTGTTGGGAGTTTTAAAATCACGGGTTCAATTTCATTACTTGTGATTCATCTGTTCATATTTTCTATTTCTTCTTGGTTCAGTCTTGGGAGACTACACCTTTCTAAGAATTTGTCCATTTCTTCCAGATTGTCCGATTTATTGGCATATAGTTGCTTGTAGTAATCTCTTATGATCCTTTGTATTTCTGCTGTGTCAGTTGTAACTTCTCCTTTTTCATTTCTAATTTTATTGATTTGAGTCCTCTCCCTTTTTTTCCCGATGAGTCTGACTAATGATTTATCAATTTTGTTCATCTTCTCAAAGAACCAGCTTTTAGTTTTATTGATCTTTGCTATTGTTTTTTCATCTCTATTTTATTTATTTCTGCTCTGATCTTTATAATTTCTTTCTTTCTACTAACTTTGGGGGGTTTTTTGTTCTTCTTTCCCTAGTTGCTTTAGGTGTAAAGTTACGTTGTTAATTTGAAATTTTTCTTGTTTACTGAGGTAAGATTGTATTGCTATAAACTTCCCTGTTAGAACTGCTGTTGCTGCATCCCATAGGTTTTTGATCATCATGTTTTCATTGTAATTTCTCTAGGTAGTTTTGATTTCCTTTTTTATTTCTTCAGTGATCCATCAGTTATTTAATAATATTCTGTTGAGCTTCCATGTCTTTGTGTTTTTTACCATTTTTTTCCCTGTAATTGGTTTCTAATCTCAGAACATTACTGTTGGAAAAGATGCTTGATATGATTTCAGTTTTTTAAAATCTACCAATGTTTGATTTGTGACCCAAGATGTGATCTGTCCTGGAGAATGTTCCCCGTGCACTTGAGAAGAAAGTTTATTCTGCAGCTTTCAGATGGAATGTCCCATAAATATCAATTAAGTCTATCTGGCCTAATGTGGCATTTAATGCTTGTGTTTCCTTATTAATTTTCTGTCTCGATGATCTGTCCATTGGTGTAAGTGGGGTGTTAATGTCTCCCACTATGATTGTGTTACTGTCAATTTCCCCTTTTATGGCTGTTAGCATTTGCCATATGTATTGAGGTGCTCCTATGTTGGGCTCATAAATATTTACAATTGTTATATCTTCTTCTTGGATTGATCCCTTGATCATTATATAGTGTCTTTCCTTGTTTCTTGTAACAGTCTTTATTTTAAAGTCTATTTTATCTGATATGAGTATTGCTACTCCAGCTTTCTTTTGATTTCCATTTGCATGGAATATCTTTTTCCATCCCCTTACTTTCAGTCTGTATGTGTCTGTAGGTCTGAAGTGGGTCTCTTGTAGACAGCATATATATGGGTCTTGTTTTTCTATCCATTTAGCCACTGTGTGTGTTTGGTTGGAACATTTAATGCCTTCATATTTAAGGTAATTATCAATATGCATGTTCCTATTGCCATTTTCTTAATGTTTTGGGTTTGTTTTGTAGGTCATTTTTCTTCCCTTTCTCTTTTGTTCTCTTCTCTTGTGCTTCTTGCCTAGAGAAATTCCTTTTGCCTTTGTTTTAAAGCTGGTTTCATGGTGCTGAATTCTCTTAGCTTTGCTTGTCCATAAAGCTTTTGATTTCTCCCTGAAATCTGAATGAGAGTCTTCCTGGGTAGAGTATTCTTGGTTGTTGGCCATTAACTTTTAAATGTAATCAATAATTTCTACACTGTTTACCCTTTCATTTATTTTTTATCTAATAAAAATGTATATATTAAGCCCCTACTACATGTAAGGTACTGTGCTGTGTGCTAGGAATATAATAGTGAGAAAAATCTGGTCCCGATTTCATGGTGATTACAGCCTAAGGAATATAGGGGAAAAAACAAATAAATATAGTAACACAACTATGATAAATGCTACAAATGCGAGATATTTGGAGATATGAGAGCCTATATTAGGGGGATTTGACCTAGCCATAGAGGTCAGTGAAGGTTTGCCTGAAGAAAAGATGATTAAGCTGTGATGTGATGGAAAAATGCAATGATAACAAAGTTAGGGAGGGGAGGCTTTACAGAAGTGGAAGGAGTGGTTTCCAGTCCTAGGGCACAGAATGGGTTGTCAGCAGCTAAGGGGAACATGGTAATTATCCAGGCCATGTAGTCCATGTTAAGGATTTTGATTTTTCTTTACCTGAAAAGTTGTGGAATGCAGCCACTTCGGGAGGTCGTTTGGCAGTATATTGCAAAGCCAAACATAATGATACCATATGATGCAGCAATCACATTCCTAGGTACTTACCCAATTGATTTAAAATGTCTAAATAAATACCTGCTCATGATTGTGTATAACAACTTTATTTATAATCCTACCAAACCAAAATGTTCTTCAATAGGTGAATGGATAAGCAAACTGTCGTACATCCATACAATGGCATTCTATTCAGGGATAGCTACCAAGTCATGCAAAGACATGACTTAATCTTAAATACAAATTGTTAAGTGAAAGAAGCCAGCTGAAAAGTCTATATATTGTATGATTCCAGATACATGATATTTTAGAAAAGGCAAAATTGTAGAGACAGTAAAAAGACCATGGGCCACCAGTGGGAGAAGGAGTGGGAGAGAGGTGTGTTGGTGAGGCACAGGGGAGTTTTTAGGTTGGTGAAACTATTCTGTATGATACTGTAATGGTGGATATATAACACTATGCATTTTTCACAATGCATAGAAGTTTACAGTGCAAAAAGTTAACCTTAATATATTAATTGAAAACATCATTCAGGAGGTTGGAGGATCCCAGAATGGGATTTAGAATGTGACAAAATAGCCAAATTGTATTATAAATATATGTAACAAACTCAATAAAGAAGATGGAGAAAAAAAGTATTGGCCTAAGTAAATTTGGAAATGAGTAGAGTCCGTAGGGCTAAAAGCAAACGAAACTGTACATATTCACTGAATTCTAGTTGATGAAGTTGTTCCCATGGGGGTGCATGGGTTAATAGTTTTGATACTTCTACAGTACAAAGGACTGTTCTATGTGTACAGGAAAGAAACAGTTAAGTAAATGCATGGTGGATGGTAGGAGCCAGTTTTCTTATTTTTGGAATAGAGTAGGTGTATATAGATAAAAAAGGGGGGGAGGCTAAATGACCTAATTGCTAATGGATTAGCGTGTAGACATCAATGCAAACTGATGTTCAATCTAATATATATAGTTACATATAGAAATATTCATAGACATGTATATAATATATGGATTAGTATACACACATATATTTCCTTGCTCTGTCAACTGAGAGGGCATAAAAGAAACAACAAAAAGCACATCTAGCACCCAGATCTTGGTTTCTAATAACATTATCCAATACAATGAATTAGATCCTCTATCCATTTTTAATTAGATTATTTTTGAGTTGTATGTATTCTTTATATACTTTGGATATCAACCTCTTATCAAATATATGATTTGCAAATATCTTCTCCCATTTAGTACATTGCCTTTTCGTTTTGTTGATGGTTTCTTTTGCTGTACAAAAGCTTTTTAGTTTGGTGTACACACATTTGTTTAGTTTTGCTTTTGTTGCCCTTTCCTGAGGTGACAGATCCAAAAAAAATTTGCTAAGACTGATGTCAGAGAGCTTACTGCTTAGGTTTTCTTCTAGGAGTTTTATGGTTTCAGGTATTACATGTAAGTCTTTTATCCATTCCGAGTTTATTTTTGTATATGCTGTGAGAAAATAGTCCAGTTTGATTCTTTTGAATGTAGCTGTTCAGTTCTCCTAACACCGTTTATTGAAGAGGCTGTCTTTTCCCTATTCGGTATTCTTGCCTCCTTTGTTGGAGATTAATTACACATAAATGTGAGTTCATATATAGGCTCTCTTTTCTGTTCTGTTGATCTATGTGTGTATTTTTGTGTCAATACCATATTGTTTTTATTATTGTAGTATAGTTTGAAATCAGAGAGCTTGAGATCTCCAGTTTTGCTCTTCTTTCTTAGGATTGTTTTGACCATTTGGGGTCCTTTGTGTTTCCATACAAATTTTAAAATTATTTGTTCTAGTTGTATAAAAAATGGTATTGGTATTTTGATAGGGATTGCATTGAATCTGTAGATTGCCTTGGGTAGTATGGCCATTTAAAAATATTAATTCTTCCAATTCATGTGCATGGTACATCTTTCCATCTGTTTGTTTTATCTTCAGTTTTGTTCATCACTGTCTTGTAGTTTTCTGAGTACAGACCTTTAACATCCTTAATGCGATTTACTCCTAGGTAATTTATTCTTTTTGATGCAATTGTAAAAGGGATTGTTGTCTTAATTTCTCTTTCTGATATGTCAGTGTATAGAAATGCAACAGATTTCTGTATATTAATCTTGCATAATGCAGCATTACTGAATTCAATGATGAGTTCTAGTAGATTTTTGGTGCCATCTTTAGGATTTACTATGTATGGTATGTAATCTGCAAACAGTGACAGTTTTACTTCTTCCTTTTTAATTCCTTTGTTTCTTTTTCTTGTCTGATTGATGTGGCTATGACTTCCAATACTATGTTGAATACTATGTTGAATAAAGGTGGTGAGAGTGGGCATCCCTGTCTTGTTCCTGATCTTAGAGAAAATATTTTCAGCTTTTCACCATTGACTATGATGTTAGCTGTGGGTGTCAAATAAGGTCTTTATTCAGAAATATTCAGAAATTATAATTCAGAAATATTCCCTCTATACCAACTTTGTTGAGTGTTTTTATCATAAATGGATATTGAACTTTGTCAAAATATTTTTCTGCCTTTATTGAGATGCTCATATGATTTTTATTCTTCAGTTTGATAATGTGGTGTATCACAATTATTGATTTGCAGATATTGACTATGTTTGCAACCCCGGGATAATTTCCACTGGACCATGGTGTATGATCTTTTAATGTATTGAAAAATTTCGTTTGCTAATATTTTCTGGAGGATTTTTTCATCTATGTTTATCAGTGATATTGACCTGTAATGGCTTTTATTGTGACATCTTTGTCTTGTTTTCATATAAGGGTGATGCTCCCATCATAGAATGAGTTCGGAAGTTTTCCTTTCTCTTCAATTTTTCTGTAATTGTTTGAGAAGTGTAGGTGTTAACTGTCTTCTAAACGTTTGGTAGAATTCACCTGTGAAGCAGTCTGGTCCTGGACTTTTGTTTATTGGGAAAAATGAAAAAAATAACAATTCAACTTCACTACTGTTAATTTTTCTTTTCATAGTCTCTATTTCTTTCTGATTTACTGTTAGGAGATTGTACCTTTCTAGGTATTTATTTATGTCTTCTAGGTTGTCCATTTCATTGGCATATAATTGTTCACAGTTAGCTCTTATGATCCTCTGTATCTCTGTAGTGTCAGTTGTAACTTCTCTTTTTTCATTTCTCTTTTTTTCTTCTTTTTTTTTCTTTTTTTAACATCTTATTGAGGTATAATTGCTTTACAATGCTGTGTGTTAGTTTCTGCTTTACAACAAAGTGAATCAGTTATACATATACATATGTTCCCATATCTCTTCCCTCTTGAATCTCCCTCCTTCCCACCCTCCCTATCCCACCCCTCTAGGTAGTCACAAACCACCTAGCTGATCTCCCTGTGCCATGCAGCTGCTCCCCACTAGCTATCAACCCTACGTTTGGTAGTGTATATATGTCCATGCCACTCTCTCACTTCGTCACAGCTTACCCTTCGCTGTCCCCATATCCTCAAGTCCATGCTCTAGTAGGTCTGTGTTTTATTCCCATCCTACCCCTAGTCTCTTCATGACATTTTTTTTTCTTAGATTAGATATATGTGTGTTAACATAAGGTATTTGCTTTTTTCCTTCTGACTTACTTCACTCTGTATGAGAGACTCCAGGTCCATCCACCTCACTACAAATAACTCAGTTTCATTTCCTTTTATGGCTGAGTAATATTCCATTGTATATATGT
>NC_041234.1:52647143-52667491 GCF_002837175.3 Physeter macrocephalus | reverse complement strand
CTTTCAGATGCTACATCATTAGTATATAAGAATGCAAGAGATTACTGTGCAATAATTTTGTATCCTTCTACTTTCCCAAATTCATTGATTAGCTCTAGTAGTTTTCTGGTAGCATCTTTAGGATCCTCTATGTATAGTATCATGTCATCTGCAAACAGTGACAGCTTTACTTCTTCTTTTCCGACTTGGATTCCTTTTATTTCTTTTTCTTCTCTGATTACTGTGGCCAGAACTTCCAAAACTATGTTGGATAAGAGTGGTGAGAGTGGGTAACCTTGTCTTGCTCCTGATCTTAGTGGAAATGGTTTCAGTTTTTCACTCTTGAGAACTATGTTGGCTGTGGGTTTCTCATATATGGCCTTTATTATGTTGAGGAAAGTTCCCTCTATGCCTGCTTTCTGCAGGGTTTTTTTTTAAATCATAAGTGGGTGTTGAATTTTGTCAGAAGCTTTCTCTGCATCTATTGAGACGATCATATGGTTTTTCTCCTTCAGTTTGTTGATATGGTGTATCACGTTGACTGATTTGCATATATTGAAGAATCCTTGCATTCCTGAAATAAACCCCACTTGATCACGGTGTATGATCCTTTTAATGTGCTGTTGGATTCTGTTTGCTAGTATTTTGTTGGGGATTTTTGCATTTTGTTGAGGATTTTTGCATCTATGTTCATCAGTGATATTGGCCTGTAGTTTTCTTTCTTTGTGACATCTTTGTCTGGTTTTGGTATCAGGGTGATGGTGGCCTCATAGAATGAGTTTGGGAGTGTTCCTCCCTCTGCTATCTTTTGGAAGAGTTTGAGAAGGACAGGTGTTAGCGCTTCTCTAAATATTTGACAGAATTTGCCTGTGAAGCCATCTGGTCCTGGGCTCTTTTTTTTTTTTTTTTTTTTTGCGGTATGCTGACCTCTCACTGCTGTGGCCTCTCCCATTGTGGAGCACAGGCTCCGGACACGCAGGCTCAGCAGCCATGGCTCATGGGCCTAGCTGCTCCGCAGCAGATGGGATCTTCCCGGACCGGGGCACGAACCTGTGTCCCCTGCATCGGCAGGCGGATTCTCAACCACTGCGCCACCAGGGAAGCCCCTGATCTCTTGTTTGTTTGAAGATTTTTAACCACAGTTTCAATTTCAGTGCTTGTGATTGGTCTGTTCATATTTTCTATTTCTTCCTGGTTCAGTCTCAGCAGGTTGTGCATTTCTAAGAATTTGTCCATTTCTTCCAGGTTGTCCATTTTATTGGCATAGAGTTGCTTGTAGTAATCTCTTATAATAATTTCTCTTTTTATTTATTTGCGCCAATTCTTTTTTTTTCTTGATGAATGTCGCTAAATGTTTATCAATTCTGTTTTTCTTTTCAAAGAACCAGCTCTTAGCTTCATTGATCTTATTGATTAATTGATATATTTTAGTTTCAATTTCACTTATGTCTGCTCTGATCTTTACAATTTTGTTGCTTCTACTACATTTGGGGCCAGGGGAGGTTCTTCTATTTCTAGTTCCTTTAGGTGTAAGGTTAGGTTTTGGAGATTTTTCAGGTTTCCTGAGGCAGGTTTTTATTGCTATAAATATCCCTCTTAAAACTGCCTTTGTTACATTGCAAAGATTTTTGGATCATTGTGGTTTCATTTGTCTCCAGGTATTTTTTTATTTCCTCTTTATTTCTTCAGTAACCCATTGGTTATATAGGAGCATATTGTTTAGCCTACATGTGTTTGTGTTTTTGCAGTTTTTTTTTCTTGTAGTTGATTTCTAGCGTCATACCTTTGTGGTAGGAAAATGTGCTTGTTATGATTTCAGTCTTCTTAAATTTACTGAGAGTTGTTTTATTGCCTAGAATGTGATCTCTTCTGGAGAATGTTCCATGTATACTTGAAAAGAATGTGTATTCTGCTGTGTTTTATTGGATTGTTCTCTCTCTCTCTCTCTCTCTCTCTCTCTCTCTCTCTCTCTCTCTATATATATATATATATATATATATATATATATATATATATATATATATATATAATCCATCTGGCCTAATGTATCCTTTAAGGCATACTTCTCCTTATTGATTTTCTGTCTGAATTATCTGTCCATTGATGTGAGTGAGGTGTTAAAAACTCCTACTATTATTGTGTTAAAGTGAATTTCTAGTTTTATGTCTTTTCATATTTGCTTTATGTATTTAGCTGCTCCTATATTTACAGTTGTTGTATCTCCTTGTTGAATAGGTCTCTAGATTATGTAATGCCCTTCCTCATGTCTTGTTACAGTCTTTGTTTTAAAGTCTATTCTGCCTTATGCATGTATAGCTGCCCCAGCTTTCTTTTCACTTCCATTTGCATGGAATACCTTTTCCCATTCCTTCACTTTCAGTCTGTGTGTGTCTTTAGATATGAAGTAAGTCACTTGTAGGCAACACATATATGGTCTTGTTTTTGCATCTATTCAGCCACTCTATGTATTCTGATTGGAGCATAAGTCCATATTTATTTAAAGTAATTATTGATAGGTATGTACTTATTGCCATTTTGTTAATTGTTTTGGGGTTGTTTTGTAGTTCTTTTTGTTCCTTTCTTCTTTTGCTCTCTTTTCTTGTGCTTTAATGACTATAGTGTTATATTTTTATTCCTTTTTCTCTTTTTGTGTCTGTGTCTATTATAAATTTTTGGTTTATGGTTACCACTAGATTTATATATTGCTATCTATCTGTCTATCTATCTATCTCTCTATCTGTTATTAAATTGATGATCTCTTAATTTCACACATCTTAACAACTCTGCTTTTTTACTCCCCCCCACATTTACTGTTTTTGACATCTATTTTACATCTTTTTGTTTTGAGTATCCCTTAACTACTTATTGTAAATATAGATTATTTTACTGCTTTTGTTTTTTAACCTTCCTACTAGCTTTATAAGTGGTTGATCTACCTTTACTGTTTATTGCCTTTACCAATGAGGTTTTCTTTTGTAATTTTCACATTTCTAGTTGTGGACTTTTCTCTTAGAGAGGTCCCTTTAACATTTCTTGTAATCCTGGTTTTGTAGTTCTGAAGTCTTTCAGCTTTTGCTTGTCTATAAAACTGTTAATTTCTCCTTCAAATGTGTATGATAGCATTGCTGTGTAGAGTATTCTTAGTTGCAGGTTTTTTCCTTTTATCACTTTAAATATATCATGCCCCTCCCATCTGGCCTACAGAGCTTCTGCTGAAAAGTTCACTGACAGCTTTATGGTAGTTCCCTTATATGTAAGTTATTACTTTTCCCTTCCTGCTTTTAATAGTCTCTTTATTTTTAATTTTTTTTATTTTAATTACAATATCTCTTGGTGTGATCCTCTTTAGGTTTATCTTGTTTGGGACTCTCTGTGCTTGGACCTGGATGTCTGTTTCATTTCCCTGGTTAAGAAAGTTTTCAGCTATTATGTCTTCAAATATATTCTCTGCTCCTGTCTCTCTCTCCTCCTACTGGGACCCTTTCAATGTGAATGTTAGAAAACTTGATGTTGTCACTGAGTTCCCTTAACCTGTCTTCATTTTTTTAAATTATTTTTTTCTATTCAGCTCAGGTGATTTCCACTACTCTGTCTTTCACTTTGCTGATCCATTCCTCTGTATCATCTCATCTATTTTTGATTCCTTCTAGTGTATTTTTTTAATTTCAGTTCTTGTATTGCTTTTAAATTTATTTATTTTTATTAAAGTATAGTTGATTTACAATATTGTATTAGTTTCAGGTATATAGTAAAGTGATTTAGTTACATATATGTGCACATTATATATAATCTTTTTCAGATCAGTTATTGTATTCTTTAGCTATGATTGGTTCTTTTTTATATTTTTAAATTCTTTGTTAAACTTCTCACTTTGTTCATCCAATCTTCTCCCAAGCTCTTTGAAAATCTTTATGATTGTTTTCTTGAAGTCTTTATAAGGTAGATTTCTTATCTCCACTTCACTTAGTTCTTATTCTTGTTCCCTCATTTGTAACATATTGCATTATCACCTCATTTTGCCTAATTTTCTGTTTTTATTTCTATGTATTTGATAGGTAGTTTACATTTCCCAAACTTGGAGAAGTAGCCTTCTGTAGGAAATGTCCTATGGGGCCAAGCAGTACACTTCCCTCTGTTGACCAGAGCTATACACTCTGGGGTGCCTTCTGTGTGAGCTGTGTGGGTCCTTCTATTGTGGCAGTCTTACTACTGCATGGGTGCACTGATATCTGACCCCTGGTCCAGTTGGTTGCTATGCCCTACCTTGTACAAAAGCTTGCCCCTTCTGGTGGGTGAGGCCATGTCCTGAAACATCTGGCTGCATGGCCAATGGAATCCTGGTCTCTGGTTGCAGGGCCCTGGAGATCCTGGAGTTAGTGTTGGCCCATTGGTGTGCAGGCTAAGGCCCAGAAGTTCCTAGGACTAGTGCTAGTCCACTGGTGGCTGGAGGCAGGTCCTGTGGCCTCTAGCTGTGGGGCCCATGTAGCCTGGAGCTGGTATTAGTCCACTGGTGAGTGGGGCCAGGTCCTTAGCACTGTGGTGGGTGAAACAGAGTCCTGTGGTCTCTGGCTGTGGGGTTTTGAGGGTCCTAGAGTTGGTGTTAGTCCACAGGTAGATGAGGCCAGTCCCAGAGGTTCCTGGGGCTAGTGCCAGCCCTCTGTTTTGTGGAACTGGTTCTTGGGGTCTCTAGCTGAAGGGCTCTGGGTGTCTCAAGCTGATGTCAGACCACTGATGGATGAGGCTTGTGTCCAGGGACTCCCAGTGCTGACACCAGCCCACTGGTGGATGGGGTGGGTCCTGACATGTCTGGCTGCTTTTTCCCAGTGGTCCTGGGGCTGGTGTCATCCCACTCATGGGAAGTTCCAGGGCCCAGGGTGTCTCAAGTCTGGTGTCCACTAACAGTTGAGTTAAGCCAGGTCCTGGGGCTAGTGCTGGCCCATGGTAGTGGAGCCATGTCCTGGAATCTCTGGTTGTGGGGCCTAAGGGTTGCAGAACTTATATCAGCCTGCTGGTGTGTGGATTCAGGTCCTGGACCCTCTTCTGGGCAGGGCCAGGTCCTTGGGCAGCCAGGACTCAGGACTTTTTATAGCAGCTGGCCTGCTGGTGGGTGGGGCTGTGTCCCTGCCCAGCTAGGTGCTTGGCCTGGGACATCCCAGTACTAGTGCCAACCAGCTGGTGGGTGATGTCTGGTCCTGGACTGATAAACTAGAGGGAGGATTCTAAAATGACATTTACCAGCACCAGGTTCCTCATGGTAGAATGAGCTCCCCAAAATGGCTGCTGCCAGCATCTATGTCCCCATGGTGAGTCCCAGTTGCTTCTTGCCTCTCCAGGTGGCTCTCCAAGATTAGCAAGTGCATCTGACCCAGGCTTCTTTCAAATTACTGCTTCTGCCCTCAGTCTCAGAGTGTAAGATTTGTGTGTGCCTTTTAAAAGTGGAGTCTCTATTTCCCACAGCCCTCTGGCTCTCCCAACAATCCCTCAAAGCCAAATGTTCTGTGGGCTCATCTTTCTGGTAAAGGACCCCTGGGTTTGGGAGCCGAATGTGGGGCTCAGACCTCTCTCCCTGGGGAAAATGTGTCACCTATCTGGGTGTATCGGTCTTGAATATACTGCATCTCCACCCCTCCTACCCATTTCATTGTGGTTCTTTCTTTTTTTTAATTTTTATTTTCTATTGGACTATAGTTGATTTACACCGTTGTGTTAGTTTCTGGTGTACAACAAAGTGATTCAGTTATACATATACATTTATCTATTCTTTATCAAATTCTTTTCCCATTTATGTTATTACAGAATATTGAGCAGACTCCCCTGTGCTATACAGTAAGTCTTTGTTGGTTACCTATTTGAAATATAGTAATGGTTACTTCTTTATGTCTTTAATTGTAGATCTTTTCTGCTAGTCTTCAGGTCATTCTCATCTATAGTTGCTCTGTAAAGAGTTATAGTTTTGGTGTACCTGTGCGAGGAAGTGAGCTCAAGGTCTTTCTATTCCACTATCTTGGCCACTCTTTAGAATTTTATCATTTTGCAAAACAGAAACTCTATACCTATTGAGCAACAATTTCCCATTTCTCCCTCTCTCCATTCCTTGGAAACCACAATGTTACATTCTGTTTCTATAAATTTTACTATTTTAGATAACTCATATATGTGGAGTCATACACTTACTATATTTTTGTGACTGGCTTATATCACTTAGCTTAATGTTATCAAAGATCATCCATTTTGTAGAACAACTACTAATTACTGAGTACCTACCTTGTGCTAGTAAATTTCTACAAATTATATTTTTTAATTTTCACAGAATCCCTATGAAATCAATTTTATTCCCCCACTTTAAAGTTTAGTTAAATAAGGCCCAAATCAATTAAGTGACAGTCCCAGCCAAATGTGATCCAGAACACTCAAGTGTGTTTTCTCCAAATCCCTTGTTCTTTCCATTAGGCTACTATGTGGCAGCCATGTTGGATTGATCAATATCCATAGAGAAGACACCTAAACTATATCCATTGACCAAGTCAATTTTCTGCCTCCCCAACAATTATTTGTTTTGTTTTAATATGGGGAAGAAGTGGGCCACAGATGTGTGGATTTTTCTAAGAGATGCTGATAAGAAACAAGAATAGGCTCTCAGGAAAATGTGGTCCTGGAATGTTCATAATAAAACTCACATTTCAAGTTTATATAGACAAAATATTTGGACATGTTTTGATGTAAGTGCAAATAATGCAACACTGACAAAGAGGTTGTCAAACACTTTGAGCCTAGTGCTTATAAAAAAACTATCCCTCATAGCTAGTGGGAAGCAGCTGCATGGCACAGGGAGATCAGCTAGGTGGTTTGTGACCACCTAGAGGGGTGGGATAGGGAGGGTGGGAGGGAGGGAGACGCAAGAAGGAAGAGATATGGGAACATATGTATATGTATAACTGATTCACTTTGTTGTAAAGCAGAAACTAACACACCATTGTAAAGCAATTATACTCTAATAAAGATGTTAAAAAAAAACTATCCCTCAACTTTTCAAAAGCCTAAATAACACAATAAGCAAAGTTTGCTTCTAAGTAACAAAGATGAAATATCTAAAGCTTTAATTGCTTAAGTCTTTAGCCCATTTCTGGGATTAGTACCCAGCTGATGGTGCTGTCTTCCCCCTAATAGAATCTGCAGTCCAGCACAATTTCCATTTTCCTGGTACCCTGGCCACTTGCTTTCCTCTGTATACAACCCAGTCAGAATGAACAGAAGAGATAATTTTCAAGAGTAGACTCTGCTGGCCAAGATTCTGGGTATTGTTATGTACTATGTGTTAATAAAACTAACTAACTACATTTTAACAGGAATAAATATTAGCCACACTAAATTTAGTCTGCCAATACATGTGGGGACTCATGGATCTCATAAGCACTAGATGGGGTAAGATAAAATGTGGATGCCTTCTAAGTTATTATGTCCTGAAACTTCCCAGCCAAAACTTGTGGCCTAGAGTACTTTACAAATTTCTCCTTTCTCTGGGTTTTTCTTTTCACAGGTTGAATTTTAACTGGAGAGTAGCAGCATGTTTTCTTATGGTTAATGATATCAACTATTACTGATATCACTGAGACTGAGGACAAAACTTATCTTAGTATCAAACATTAGGTATTTTATACGTTTGATTGGTTGAACAACACATCATTGAAAAGGAAGTATGTAGCAATATCTATCAATGACAGCAGAGACAGTTTAATCCTTTGGTGTCCAAAAGCATCTTCTGGTGAGTTTGCCAGTGGAATAATCCCTCTTGCTATATAAAACAAAATTTTCCAAAGTTGGGGTACAGAACAATTCTGAGAATGAAGTCTCTAAATGGTAGAGTATGGCTTGAAATAATTTCTCCCTTGTACCCTTTTTCAAACTTACATCAAAAGACACCACTTCCCCATTTCACCCAGACCAATTTTGGACACAAAAATATTCCTTTTTCCTTGTTACCTTTAACACAACTTAGAAGTACTATCATTGTCCAAAGAAACACTACTAAAAACAAAGGAAAATTGGAAGAGAGCAGATAAAGTAAAAAAAAAAAAAAAAAAAACATTAAATCACCAAGTTGAATAACTAATCATTAGAGAATGGCAAATCAAAACCACAATAAGGTATCACCTCACACAAGTCAGAAGGGCCATCATTAAAAAATCTACAAACAATAAATACTGGAGAGGGTATGGAGAAAAAGGAACCCTCCTGCACTGTTGCTGGGAATGTAAATTGATACAGCCAGTATGGAGAACACTATGGAGGTTCCTTAAAAAACTAAAAATAGAACCACCATATGAGCCAGCAATCCCACTACTGGGCATATACCCAGAGAAAACCATAATTCAAAAAATACATGTACCATAATGTTCATTTCATCACTATTTACAATAGCCAGGACATGGAAGCAACCTAAATGTTCATCGACAGATGAATGGATAAAGAAGAGGTGGCACATATATACAATGGAATATTACTCAGCCATAAAAAGGAATGAAATTGAGTTATTTGTAATGAGATGGATGGACCTAAAGCCTGTCATACAGAGTGAAGTAAGTCAGAAAGAGAAAAACAAATAATGTATTGTAATGCACATATATGGAATCTAAAAAGCCGTTACTGATGAACCTAGTGGCAGGGCAGGAATAAAGATGCAGACATAGAGAGAGGACTTGAGGACACAGGGAGGGGGGAAGGTGAAGCTGGGACGAAGTGGGAGAGTAACATTGACATATATACACTACCAAAGGTAAAATGCATGGCTAGTGGGAAGCTGCTGCATAGCACAGGGAGATCAGCTCGATGCTTTGTGATGACCTAGAGGGGTGGGATAGGGTGGGTGGGAGGGAGGCTCAAGAAGGAGGGGATTTGGGGATCTATGTCTACATATAACTGATTCACTTTGTTGTACAGCAGAAACTAACACAACTTTGTAAAGCAATTATACTCCAATAAAGTTATTAAAAATAAATAAATAAATTCTGAGTAAATAACCAAGTTGACAGCATTTGACTTCTCAACCTGTCATAGCTTCTTTGATTCACAGATTTCATTTTACATGATCTGAGAAACTCAGTAGAAATTTCTCCGTTTTAAATTCTTGGATTCATCCCTTAGCTTCCATTTTCTTCTTTGTGCCTTCCCTGTACTGCAGAAAGAGAGACTGTGGTACACATCTATTTTGGAAGGAGGAGATGGGTGAATAAACAGATGATCAGTCTTTCCATGAGTAAGCATAAAATTCAAATATTTCTCTAGGAAAAACAGAGAGAGGCATTGAAGCCTCCCATTTATTCCTCAACTGGGAAGAACAAAGTGTTGTTCCTTCATAGAACCAGAAAGAGTAAGTCTTCAGTAGGCATTTCTCAAATATTTGTTGAGAAGGCCCAATGATATAAAAAATGTGAAATAAAAATAAGGGCTAATAGATTATCCTGGTGATTAGAAAACCCCTAAAATATCACATATTTATGTATGCTGTCTGCCTAATCATCCTGCATCTGACATAAAATTTTAAAAGTTCATACTATTTCTTGTCTCTGACCTCATAATGTGGTTTTGTTATATTAAGCATACCATGATAGGTGAGTCAAAATGATCAGACCAGTTCTACTTTAGTAATCCAGAGAAATCAATCTATTTCTTTGTTATGTGGTAACTTTCAAAGGAGTCATCTGATATGGAACATATTATTATGCCATTAAGTAAAATACAGATAGAACATAAATTTACTGTGTGAACCTATTTTGTTGTTGAGATAAAATTATGGCCACCAGTTTTCAAAACTGGTTCATCTTTTTTCCTCTATAAGTTTCCATGATAATTTGAATGTAACTGGAGCTAATGGAAATTACTCCAGGAATGGTCTATAATTCATGGAAATGCTAATAAGATGTCTCATCTCAATGTTACAGGGCTTACAAACTTCCCAAATGGAGCTGAACTCAGTTTTCCAACACATAGGACCTTCTAATCTCAGCAGCCAGAGAGGAGAAAAGGTAAAATATGGAACTTTAGGTACAATTTGAGATAAAACAGCTGATGTAGAACTTTTACTTCTTCCCCTTCTCCCACATTATTTCAATTACCCTGTGTTCCTGTTTGGTCTCGTGTTTAGAATATACTTAACATATCGTTGGTGCTCAGAATTATCTGAGTGTAATAAAAATGTGAACTTGAGTCCAGGCTGTAACACAGAAGAGTATCAGAAAATTTCCAGTCCCTGCTTCAAAAAAATGTCAGCTCACATCACTAAGAATAAGTATATTATGTCCCTAGGACTTCAAAGAATTTCACAATCTTTGGGTGATTATTGGATGGGGGCGGTAGAAGGTGCTGAGGCTAAAAATCAGTTAGATAGATTAGAGCTGATGTCTTGATAAGAGAGAGATAAATGTGGTGCAAAGGGCACATAAGAAATCATGTGGAAGCCTAGACACAGTTTTCAGTGTCTTGGAGCAAATATAAAGTTCATCAAAATTAATGGCCTTTAGTGAGGGACTAAATACAAGGACTAAATACAGGTGAACATTAAGATGAAATAAAATAAGACTGCCATTCTCTAAAACATTCTGCTACCCATTTGCATCATGCTTTAAATGTATTTTCAAGCATTTTCATGGTGGAGGAACTCCAATACCTAAAACAGATAAAAGCAAATGTGGTTTGGTTTGAAAGCAAGCTGGTAGACCTAGAACACTGTTGATTGGTCTTCCCTTTCCTACCTTCTCCTTTGTTTTCTCTGGACCCTGAGATAACTCTGTAGAACCCAGCATTCTGCAAAACATAATTTGCTGATCTTTGCATCAATCCAGCCTGCTTATTTTGTATATGGGGAAAGTGAACACCTGAGAAGAAACAAGACCAATGGGACAAAGGTACACAAGGTATTTGGCAAGAGATAATGTTGTGGTTGAAACCATAGGCTCTAGAATCAGACTATCTGGTTTTGGATTTAATTCTGCTACTTAATAGATGGGTGACCTTGAGTATTACTTAATTTCACTTGCTTCAGTTTCTCAGTCTGTGAAATGCAGAAAATAAAGTAAGTTAGTATACATAAAGTACTTAGCTTAATGTCTGGCATCGACAGTGTAAAAGTGTATATAGTGTGTGTGTGCGTGTGCGTGTGTGTGTGTGTGTAGGACTATAGCCCAGGAGTTCTAATATACCATGCTGCCTTTCATGTACTCCACAATCAAATTTTCAAGTGAATTTTGGGCTAGATCTGAGGGTTGAGCAAGTAACTAGAGAAGTATTTTATGAGATTTTTTCATAAGCTATCCTGAGCCTTGTTTTGATGTGAACAGAACATGATTGACTTTGGAATCAAGCAGATCTAATTTTTGATCTCAAGTCCACCACTTTCTAACTCTGTGTTCTTATGCAAGTTTCTTAATCCCTTTGGGTCTCAATTTCCATACTTTAAAAATGGTGATATTAGTAACTACCTTACGGAGTAGTGGCCATGGAACAGAATTTTGAATTTTTTAGGGGCCCAAAGCATCATCACTCTGTGGGAGTATTATAAGTACACTCAAGTCCTAAGAAAGGAATAAACACTAAGGAAGGAGCAAAAAGGTTTAGAGTGGTCCCAGATATCCTAACCAAGAGTAGTGGGTTAAAGTGAAGCAAAGGAAATATTATACCAAGAAGGAAAAGTTGAAAACATGTATTATTAAACTATGGAATGATCATCCCCAAGGGAAGATGTGGAAGTCCCTTGGTTTGAGTCATTTCACATTGAATTGAAGTAAGGTAAAGTAGAATCTATCTAGGGAGCAATCTTTTCCTGGCTGGGAGACCAAGCAGATGAGCTAATAAGGGCTTTGCATCTGTCTTTTTTTCTAAACCGGGGATGGAAAAGTGGATGCACATCTGAATGGTGTCTGAGCCAGCTGTGGGTGATAAGAAGCAAAAGAAATCCACAGATAGGGAGGAGAAGAAAGATGGAATATAGAACAGGTATAATGGGAAAGAACTAGGAAAGAGAGGTTAAGAAATAAAAGACAAATAAATGAAGAGGGGGAGAAATGAAAAGAGAACAGAGTGAATCAGAAGTCAAGGAGAAAAAGGAGACAGAATAACAGCTGAGAAGAGCTTTAATCAAGAATACTGAGGGCTTCCCTGGTGGCACAGTGGTTGAGAGTCCTCCTGCTGATGCAGGGGACACAGGTTCGTGCCCCGGTCCGGGAGGATCCCACATGCCGCGGAGCAGCTAGGCCCGTGAGCCATGGCCGCTGGGCCTGCATGTCCGGAGCCTGTGCTCCGCAACAAGAGAGGCCACAGTAGTGAGAGGCCTGCGTACCGCAAAAAAAAAAAAAAAAAGAATACTGAGGAGTTACTATGCACAGTGAGGTTGATATCCACTGTTCATTAATGATACATCCTCTCATTACATAGGCCCTGTGACCTGGGACTTGGCTTCAGAAAACAGTTGATTCCTAGCAGCTGATAAATAAACAGCCCAAGCCCAGAGACAATCAGAGAGAGACATTTTTTTTCCTCCCCAGTGGAAAAAAATGTCATTTTTTCTTCTCCTCTTCAAAAGGTAAACAATGCTTGTTTCCTAGAAACAGCTGGGAGTATAGGAAAGAATATCAGCTGTTCTTTCCAGCCCTAGAGTTCATTCCAGGGATCCAATTCCCTTTCCCATTATACTGGTTCTTTATCCAACCCATTTGCAGAGATGAAGCTCCCCACCCACCATACCTGTGCCAAAGAAAGTAGAGGCTTTTGTACTCTTTTAAAGTCCCTAGGCTTTGGACAATAATCTCTATCCTGAGGTGGCACCACTTAAGCACTCTTGTACAAAAGAACCCATTTCTAAAATTTTTATTTAAAAAATACTGGGAGCATCTGCACATGACACTATTGGATTCACATTGGCCTTTATATGTTCTATTCCTGTTTCTTCTATACCCAGCCCCACTCCTGCACACTCTTACCTCCAACTACTCATTGTGTTCAACCATGTCTCTTCTTTTTCTCTTCACATGGCTCTAGGGGGAAAAGTACATGATTCTAGAGGTGCTTGTAAGATTAGCAATCATTAGTCAGAGGCCTTAGAGTGAATCACTTATCAAACCATCTACCTCTTTCTACCTTGGGGAAGCTGTTCTTCTTTTGAATCTATCAGAGATCAGATTGTAGTTAGACCAGTGTAACATCAATAATCCTGTACTTTTCTGTGGCACTTTGCAACTTACCAAATACCTTTATATTCGTAATCATATTTGAATATCAACAACATTATGACATTATAATCCAAATATTCAATTTACACCTGAAACAGAAAAGAATGTTACAGACTGAAAGAGACATAAATTCAGAATTTTGGGAAACAATGACAAAAGTGCTGGGTTTAAGATGTAGTCTCCAAGAAGGCAATCAGATATTTGTCCAGAGGCCAATGGGCAGAAACTGCAGTATAAAAGGTGGTATATAAGAATTTTTTTATGTTGAATTTCAGACCTCATGATTAAAATTCCCTTACCACTTGCTTGACGACTAACATGACAGATTGACTCTCCGGATTTGAAAGGTACTCTGATACTTTGGATAATTTGATCCACTTCCTCACCTGTTATCTGGCCCTGTCTACATTTTTCTTAACAAAGGGTAACTGAGTCTCTCCTCAAAAACGCTCAACAACAGAAACCCCCTACTTCTTGAGTCATATATGCCTCTAAAACTTAGCAGGATCTTTCGTTTAACTTGAAATCTGTCTCTCTGTTACATCTACCTACCAAACCCTACTATACCTGTTGAGTCAGGTTTGAAATCACTCTTCTTCCTCACAAGAACCCTTCAGACAGCTAAAAACAGGGGCCCAGATCTTTCTGTGGGTCCTATCCCAGCTACTTATCCCCAAGCCCTTCTGCTCTTCTTCATGTGGCATAGTTCAGAGTACCCTTGTCATTCTGGTCACAGCCCTGAAACCTCTCCAGCCTCTCTGTGCCCCCCACTAAAATGTGACACTTAGCTGTGATCACAATACTCCTGCTTTGTTGTATGACAGGTAAGAATCATTGTGTGTCTGTCACCACCTACTTCCTAGATTCTGAATTCCTGTCTATGTAGCCTCATTATAAGGCTGACTCACACAGGCCCTGCTAACTGGGAGCTGCTTTAGAAGATGTGCATTTAATTGGGAAAATATTTTATACCCCCTGGGAAGGTCACACTTTACCCAACCTATTCATTTCTTTCCTAAAACCATTATTACCCCCGGCAGGACAACTCCCAGCACCATTAAAGTTTCATGAATTACAATGTTTGAGCTGGAAGAGGTTTTAGGAAACTGAGAGGGTGAGGGAGGTGAAATTGTCTGTCCAAGGTCACACAGGGAGTTAGTAGCTGAGCACAGTCTACAACTTAGATTCCCTGAGGCACAGTCCAGAACTCCTTAGGGCCTCAGAGAGGTCAGCTTAAGGTGACTCTTCTTCAGCTCTTGTCTTTTAGGACATAACTTGCCAATGAAAACACAGATTCCCCAAAGTTGCCAAATATTTCTATCATGACCACATACCTTCCCCATGCATTGCACACTACTGCCTTGCTTCCCCAGGAGCCAAAACATGAGAGAATCTCAGGGTGTATTAATAAAAGGCCTAAGGAATCCCAAGAAACATAAGCATGTGCCAGAAATGCTGCCACCAGAAAATTAAAAACTGCAGGACATATGATACTTGATTGGCTCTATTCTATGAAGGCTGATTCCAGGCCCAAGATCTAAAGTAACTATTTTCAGGGAAGTTCAACTGGACACAAGAATGTGAAAAGTACATTCAAGCCCTAGAGCCCTCATGGTAAACACAAAGCCTTACCAGAATATCACTTCCTTGACCCAGACTCTGGCAGTCATGTGTGGCTCTCTTCAATATCCCAAAATGTGGCAGGTGGCAGGAGTCCAAAGGAGCTCAGGCAGTGGGTCCAAAAAGCAGCATGTCCTTCAATTTTCCTTCAAGTTCATATGGAGTGGAAACTTCTGAGTAAAGATGACACCTTGAACACACACATCTACTTTCATTACTTCTTGAAGCCTCACTAAAACTAAAGCAAAGGGATCTTTCTTAAAGGTATACATCCACAAGGTGGGGGAATAAGAAAGGAGATAGAAGCAATTAGGTTTAGCAGACAGAATGCAGATGGACAAGCAGCAACCAACTTATCACTCAAGAAAACATGATCCTATGTTGGGAATGGGAGAAAGCTAACAACAAATAAGTTTCATGCTGAACCATATTCAAAAAGCTCAGGAATGGTGGCAACAGTTAATTTGGAAGTAAGGATAAAGGGGAGTCTGTGACCAATAGGCTAGGTTACACTCTTGTAACCAGAATCTCACAGAGTTAAAACATAGAAAGATTTGTTTATTGCTCACACTACATGTCCACCGTAATCACTCAGGGAATGAGGCTTGTGGGGGCTTCATTGTGAAACATAGTGCCATGATTGTCATAGCAGAAAAAAGGTAACATGGCAAATCATATATTTGTTCTTAAGCATTCTGCCTGAAAATGGCATATTTCACTTGCTCACATTTCAAGGCCACAACAACTCATATGGCTGTGTTTACCCTCCAAAGAAGATGGGGAAGTGAAATGAGGAAAGCTGAATTATTGTTGTATTTCCCTAGTGTCTACCATAAAGGAAGCTAAGTTAAGTAGTATTACTTGAAAACTGTTTGACAAGCAGTTTTGAGCACTAGGTTCTCTCCCCACTCTCTATCACCATGGTGTTGGGAAACTCCATTCTTGCACCCTGACAGAAATTTGGGCATTTATTATCTGACTAGGGTAAAACAAAAGATATCTTGACTGAAGGACACCAGGTATAGTTGAGGATAGTGCTATTGTACTGAACTGAAACTACCTCCCTTAAGCCTTCTTCCTCCACTGGGCCCCCAGAAAGGTGGCAGATAGGCCTTTGCCTTTTAGGCAGGAAATGGAAAAGTATTTTTGGGGCAATCTGATCATCTTTAAGTGAAAGGTTATAACCGTACTGACAGTGCAGTGATATAACCTTAAAATGAAGCTCATAGTCAACAAGTCATAAATGTGAACTCAGAGATTAGAATCAGTAAAAAGAAGTAACAGCAGACAACTAAGAATTATGAGACAGCTGAGGAGACTAACAAACAGAAAAGGCAATTTAGAGCAAATGGAGATTATGCAGGCAGAGATACAAACAAATAAGAATAGAATGTTACACAAATGGAGCATTCAGAGAACAAAAAACCTCATGGAACTTAAAAACATGATAGCAAAAAATTAAAAACTTAATAGAAATTTTTGAAGATAGTTAAGGTAATCTCAGAAAATGGAACAAAACAACAGAGAAATAGGATATAGGAGAGAAAAGAAAATTAGAGGACCAGTCCAGAAGATTTAACATCCATAAGATAGGTGTTCCAAGGGAGAGAAAACAGTAAAAGTAGAAACAGAGAATTCATGAAACCATCAGCAAATTCAAGAAAATATCCCAGAAATGAGAGCCATGGGTTCCTAGAAAAGGTCCACTAGGTGTCTATAACAATGGATAAAAATATTTCCACACAAAGTGACATCATTGTAAGATTTGAGTGCTTGGAGAAAAGAAAGATGTTAAAACTTCTAGAGAGATAGGAACAGGTCACATGTGAAAAATCAGGAATGAGAATAACTTTAGATTTCTCAATAGGCAACACTAGAAACTAGACAATAAAGAAGCAAGGTTTTCAGAATCCGAAAGAAAATTATTTCCAAACTGGTCATTGAATTTAATGACCAGTCACATTTTAGGGGAGCATGAAAACATTTTCAGGTACATGAAGTGCTGTGGTTTGAATTGTGTCTCCCTCTAATTCACATGTTAAAATCCTAACTCCCAGCACCTTATGTTGTAACCTCATTTGGAAATAAGGTTGCTGAAATCATTTTAGCTAATATGAAATCATACCGGAGTAGCCTGGGCCCTTAATCTAATATAACTGATATCCTTATAAAAAGGGGAAATTCGGACACAGATACACACAAATGAGAACACCACATCACCATGAAGGCAGAGATTGGAGTAATGTGTCTACAAGCCAAAGAATGCCAAAGACTGTCATCAATCCACCAGAAGCTAGAAAGCTCTATGGAACAATTTCTCTGTCACAACCCTCAAAAGGAATCAAACTTGCTGACACTTTAATTTTGAAATTTTAGCTTCCAGAAATGTGAGACAACACATTTCTGTTGGATATGCCACTCAGTTTGTAGTACTTTGTTATGGCAGGCCTAGCAAACTAATATATAAAGATTCAAAAAAATGTACCTGTCATGCACCATTCCTCATGTAGCAACATGAAGATGTATGCCACCAAAATTAGGTAATAAATAATGAAAGAGAAAGACATAAGATACATAAAACTGGAAACCCAACACATGAAAGGGTCAAAGTGAATCCCTAGGATAAGGCGAAGGGAGATCCCAGCTTTGCACCAAGTGTTGAAAGCAACAAGTCTAGACTGGTGCAGTGGAATTTAGGACAAACATTTTAAGGGTAGTCATCAACAAGATTCCTGCTGCTATGAGACCATTTATTTTTGTAATATGGGGGCAGAATACCTAGATGAGTTTGGCCCAGATTCTTCTGAGTACTTGGCTTTCTTAGATCAATTACTCTTGGAGTACCTAACTTCCTCCTCATACTGCATGGATCAATTGAGAATGATGACATAGAATGCTCATCCTGCCTATCTACATTAACTGTGATATGTGTTTAAAATAAAATTTTATTGTGTTAATCTACTGAAATTTTATTACGTTCACTAGCCTACCCTGACTAATAAACCCTCAATAAAGTGTTTTGCTTTTACCTGCTCCTGAGAGGAGACTGGCCATGGTGGGTTTAGAAGGAAATATATATATATATATATATATATATATATATAAATCAGTTCACCTCTTGTCAGATGTCCATTATCTAATCCACTCTACTTCCCTGACAGATATCTCCACATTGGTGAGCCTAAGTTCCCTGGACTCACTTGAGTCTTTGTCTAGAATGGGTTTATAAACTCTCAGAGAAACTGAAGCCAGACTATAAAACTCAAAGACTCTTTTCAGCTTTCATCTGCGGCAGTGCTGTCCTTTCCTTACACAACGTGGGCTGTGCTTGCTCTCAGTTTTCATACTGATGACTTTTCACATTCATTTATATTTAAATATTTGTTCAAGAAAATAACTCAATATTTGATAAAATCACAGAGTAATAAAGAATGAGAGAAGCAAATCAAGAAGGCTGAGGAGGTCAGAAGATACGGCTAATGTTGTAAAGCCACAAATATTTTTGTATTCTCTCCAGAAATTTTCCATGCTTTAGTAGCTTACCTTGCACCCCTCCTTTTCCAACATTCCAGACTTTCCTGATGATCCCAGTCCACACCGAGTGCTGAATGTAAAATATAGGAATAAATGTAAACGTAATGCAGTCTATCCTCTGTGTTTTACAGGTACACAAATTGAGGTGTGTCTTGCACAAAGACATGAATATTAAAAGTCTGAGCTAGAATTTAGATTGAAGTCAATCTGCAAGCATATCCTTTAAATTGTATGCTCTACTACCTCTTCAAACATGAAGTCTAACAAAGTGAACCTTCATGAAAAAAAGGGTCTACATGATGTAGATAAAGTGAGTACCTGGATTGGACTGGAGGTTTTTGGGTGAAAAACTAACAAAACGTACAATGAAGCCTTTCAGATAGCATCAATAGAAACACATTCAGGAAGACAATACCAGGATTTTTGTAATTTTGTAGTATCTTAAAATTTTTGTGACCAAGTTTCCTATTTTTGCTTCCTTCATCTATTTTCCAATGGTCAATACCCTTAAAACACAAAAAACCAATGAGCTTATTTGAAAAGATAGGAAGAAAGATAGGAGTTGGACAAATGATGCCCTACTTTTCAGCCAGGTATAGTTTGAAGAAAGGACAGATTTTGCCCAAATACACTTAATAACGGTAGCTCTGATTATACATACAATGATCTGAGAGTGGTAGATTCTGCATCCAGTAAGGACATAAGAAAGACTGAGTTAGAGATAGCTTCAACTGAGAAGGGAACCAGGGACTGAAGTGACTTGATAATTATTTGCATTTTGGAATGTTCTGAAGCACTCTGGGCCACTATTTAGATACTTGGAGGTCCCATGATTACTCTTCTGGGTTATAAATTGTACCAGGTATTGCAATTGGTTATGGCAATAATAGGAATCCTATACTTCCTCTACTATCTATTGTTTCTCCATCTCTTTCTGGGATGGATGTTTGAGTACAGTGTAGTAGGTGGAAATGTATGAACTAGATGTAAAAGAGTGATGGAAGACTAAGTGGATCCTTATAAATAGTGGACGTGGAGACAGTAATTTGCATACTTTTAAAAAAATTAAATAAGGAAAAAAACTCAGCTCATATGTAGTAGATTGAACTTTCTAAATAGCTGTGCTAGACACCTGTCAGTTAATAACTCAAACCTTAAAAGTTGCCTTCATCTCCCAAAATTCCTGGGTACAGGAGGATAGTTTTCCTTGGTAAGAAGAGCAGCTTACTTTAAAAACATGTGCAAGAGTGCTGGTTTCATGAATTTAAGCTCTTTGGGGGAGACGTGATCCAAATATAGAATTGAGAACATCAGTTTCAATGATTTACAGCTACTTTGTTTCAGAGTAGACCATAGTTAGAGAGATATTTTTAAAGTGTGTTTTAGATTCTTAAAAGTTCTAGAGGAATTTCTCCTCTTTCTTGAATAGGTGACTTGGGGGGTCAGTATGAAAAAATACCTCAAATGTAACCATTCTCCAATATAAGGTAGAAACTTATTGTCATTCAGTCTTTATTTCTTCAAAGATGCATTTTGCCCATTTGAATGAGGAAGCACCCAGTTTATTCATTTGATAGCAGTATTATTTAAAATAGTGGTATTTTAGAAGTAACTTAAATGTTTCATCTAAGAGGAATCAATATTTAATTATGATACATTCATATAATAGATTATTCTAGTCATTAAGAATGACAAATAAAAAAATATTTTAAATTAAACAGCATGATAGAATTTGCCTGTGAAGCCATCTGGTCCTGGGTTGTGTTTGCTGGAAGATTTTTAATCACAGTTTCAATTTCAGTGCTTGTGATTGGTCGGTTCATATTTTCTATTTCTTCCTAGTTCAGTCTCGGCAGGTTGTGCATTTGTAAGAATTTGTCCATTTCTTCCAGGTTGTCCATTTTATTGGCATAGAGTTGCTTATAATAATCTCTCATAATCTTTTGTATTTCTGCAGTGTCCGTTGTTACTTCTCCTTTTTCATTTCTAATTCTA
>NC_041234.1:52645734-52647078 GCF_002837175.3 Physeter macrocephalus | reverse complement strand
TTTGTTCTTCTTTCTCTAATTGCTTTAGGTGCAAGGTTAGGTTGTTTATTCGAGATGTTTCCTGTTTCATAAGGTAGGATTGTATTTCTATAAATTTCCCTCTTAGAACTGTTCTTGCTGCATCCCATAGGTTTTGGGTTGTCGTGTCTCCATTGTCGTTTGTTTCTAGGTATTTTTTGACTTCCTCTTTTATTTCTTCAGTGATCACTTCGTTATTAAGTACTGTATTGTTTAGCTTACATGTGTTTGTATTTTTTACAGATCTTTTCCTGTAATTGATATCTAGTCTCATAGCACTGTGGTCAGAAAAGATAATTGATACAATTTCAATTTTCTTAAACTTACCAAGGCTTGATTTGTGACCCAAGATATGATCTATCCTGGAGAATGTTCCATGAGCACTTGAGAAAAATGTGTATTCTGTTGTTTTTGGATGGAATGTCCTATAAATATCAATTAAGTCCATCTTGTGTAATGTATCATTTAAAGCTTGTGTTTCCTTATTTATTTTCATTTTGGATGATCTGTCCATTGGTGAAAGTGGGGTGTTAAAGTCCCCTACTATGATTGTGTTACTGTCGATTTCCCCTTTTATGGCTGTTAGTATTTGCCTTATGTATTGAGGTGCTCCTATGTTGGGTGCATAAATATTTACAATTGTTATATCTTCTTCATGGATCGAACCCTTGATCATTATATAGTGTCCTTCTTTGTCTCTTGTAATAGTTTTTACTTTAAAGTCTATTTTGTCTGATATGAGAATTGCTACTCCAGCTTTCTTCTGATTTCCATTTGCATGGAATATCTTTTTCCATCCCCTCACTTTCAGTTACACCATATCAATAAACTGAAGGAGAAAAACCATATGATCATCTCAATAGATGCAGAGAAAGCTTTTGACAAAATTCAACACCCATTTATGATAAAAACCCTACAGAAAGTAGGCATAGAAGGAACTTTACTCAACATAATAAAGGTCATATATGACAAATCCACAGCCAACATCGTCCTCAATGGTGAAAAACTGAAACCATTTCCACTAAGATCAGGAGGAAGACAAGGTTGCTCACTCGCACCACTCTTATTCAACATAGCTTTGGAAGTTCTAGCCACAGCAATCAGAGAAGAAAAAGAAATAAAAGGAATCCAAATTGGAAAAGAAGAAGTAAACCTGTCACTGTTTGCAGATGACATGATACTATACATAGAGAATCCTAAAGATGCTACCAGAAAACTACTAGAGCTAATCAATGAATTTGGTAAAGTAGCAGGATACAAAATTAATGCACATAAATCTCTGGCATTCCTATACACTAATGATGAAAAATCTGCGAGTGAAATTAA
>NC_041234.1:52645033-52645667 GCF_002837175.3 Physeter macrocephalus | reverse complement strand
CAAAGCAATCTACAGATTTAATGCAATCCCTATCAAATTACCACTGGCATTTTTTACAGAACTAGAACAAAAATTTTCACAATTTGTATGGAAACACAAAAGACCCCGAATAGCAAAGCAATCTTGAGAACGAAAAATGGGGCTGGAGGAATCAGGCTCCCTGACTTCAGACTATACTACAAAGCTACAGTAATCAAGACAGTATGGTACTGGCACAAAAACAGAAATATAGATCAATGGAACAGGATAGAAAGCCCAGTGATAAACCCACACACATATGGTCACCTTATCTTTGAAAGAGGAGGCAAGAATATACAGTAGAGAAAAGACAGCCTCTTCAATAAATGATGCTGGGAAAACTGGACAGGTACATGTAAAAGTATGAAATTAGAACAAGCATGGGAGAAAGTAGTTGCAAATGAAGCAAGTGACAAAGGATTAATCTCCAAAATTTAAAAGCAACTCATGCAGCTCAATAACAAAAAAAAAAAACAACCAAACCAAAAAAGGGGCAGAAGACCAAAACAAACTTTCCCCAAAAAAAAATATACAGATTGCCAACAAACACATGAAAGAATGCTCAACATCATTAATCATTAGAGAAATGCAAATCAAAACTACGATGAGATATCAT
>NC_041234.1:52623581-52645001 GCF_002837175.3 Physeter macrocephalus | reverse complement strand
AAACCATAATTCAAATAGAGTCATGTACCAAAATGTTCATTGCAGCTCTATTTACAATAGCCAGGACATGGAAGCAACCTAAGTGTCCATCAACAGATGAATGGATAAAGAAGATGTGGCACATATATACAATGGAATATTACTCAGCCATAAAAAGAAACGAAACTGAGTTATTTGTAGTGAGGTGGATGGATCTGGAGTCTTTCATACAGAGTGAAGTAAGTCAGAAGGAGAAAAGCAAATACAGTATGCTAACACATATATTTGTAATCTAAGAAAAAAAATGTCATGAAGAGACTAGGGGTAGGACCGGACTAAAACACAGACCTATTAGAGCTTGGCCTTGAGGATATGGGGAGGGCAAAGTGTAAGCTGTGACAAAGTGAGAGAGTGGCATGGACATATATACACCGCCAAACTTAGGGTTGATAGCTAGTGGGAAGCAGCTGCATGGCACAGGGAGATCAGCTAGGTGGTTTGTGACCAACTAGAGGGGAGGGATAGGGAGGGTGCGAGGGAGGCAGATGCAAGAAGGAAGAGATATGGGAACATATGTATATGTATAACTGATTCACTTCGTTGTAAAGTAGAAACTAACACACTATTGTAATGCAATTACACTCCAATAAAGATGTTTTTAAAAGATGATAATAGCTAAAAAAATACCTGTACAAATAATAAATGTTGGTAAAAAAAAAAGAATAAATACATCTGCTGAAAAAAAAGAGCATGGAAACATGCTTATTGTATATGTGATAAAAACTAGAATACTAGATTATATGTACCATATGATCATAATTATGTTAAAATGTGTACAAAGAAAACACACTGGAGTGACTTGTTTCAAACTGTTAACAGTAGTTCTCTCTTTTGTTTATGGGATTATGGATATTTATTTTCTTCTTTAATCTTTTCTGTATTTTCCAAATTTTCTACAATAGGCTGGTGTATGTTTTATAGCCATGGAAAAGTTATTGAAAAGAAAAAGAAACATGAAGAAAAGAAACAGAGAGGAGATCATGTGATCTGCTTGGCCTTCCTTTCCTATATAATCAAGAAAGACTGGGCAGAGAATTATTAGTGATGGGTTCTAGGAAATCTCCTGAGATGCAAATCCTAGAGCCGGATTCAAGTCACTTTTGCAAGTAAAATATGTTTGTTTCAATTGTAGGTATTTTTCAAAAGCAACGGTTGGGAGGAAGGAATGGTTTTATTTCAGTGGAACAATAGTGCCACCAAAAGAAAAATATTAAAGGAACCCCCATGACAAGTCGGAGAAAAAGAGAGGAGAGGAGAAGAAAGGAGAAAGAGACTTTATATATAGACTAAACTGATTTCCTGACTTTGCCAAATTCACTCACCAGAGATCATAAGAGAACCAGTCTTATCCCTCTCAGTAGTCAATAATAAACTGGTTATGGCTGGCCTACCCTTGAGCCATTTAAGTGTCTGGAGTGAAAGGTTGATATCTAAATGGCAGAGAGTTTTCACCAGAGAAAATAAGAGAACCTATAGCAAGGGAATAGAATGATGAAATGTAGTAAACAACCGTGTCAGAATCTAGATCTCTGGGGGAATTGCTGAACAGTAGTTGTTAAATTGTGCTTCATGGAGTGTTAGGGGTCCAGTGGAAGTGGCTCAGGAAGGTCGTCATTTTAACCAGAAGGCTCCAGTTTTTAATTTTTATGTATTAAATTTCCACATGTAATTTTATTTCAAGAATATTAAAAATATCCAACCCACTGGCCTAACACATCATCAGTTTTTGACATTGGCGTTTATATGCTTATAGGGTCATGATGTATGGGAGGTTCAATTGGGTTTGTGGGAATAAGACTGGAGCACTTATCTCCCTCACTTGTTCCTTTCCCCACAATTAGATAAAATCAGGGTATCCTTAGGTTCATTCATCTTTTGGAAAGCAATATACATTTTGGGGTGTTCTGGAAATTAGAGGTGGGTTCCCATGATGGCAATAGAGCAAAACATGGTACTTACTATTAGGAATTCAAAACTCACTTCCCATTATACTCCAATTTATCATATGGGGTTGCTGTGACAAGGCACAGGAGGCATCAGGGAGATGAAAGTCCTGAGTGTTTTATGCAGAGGGATAATATAGAAAAGATTCTATTTTTATTAAAGCTTTCTAATACTCATCTTCAAAAAAGAAACATTTAAAAATAATTCAATTCTGAAAAAAAAGAAATGATGAGGGACATCCCAAATATGAAAACATAAGTAAATCCACAGTAATTAAAACATTGTGATAAATATAATTAATACAATTGTATGTTATATATGAAAGTTGTTAAGAGAGCAAATCCTAAGCATTCTCATCACAAGGAAAAAAATTTTTATATTTCTTTAATTTTGTATCTGTATGAGATAATGGATGTTCACTAAACTGACTGTGATAATTATTTCATGATGTAAGTCAAATCGTTAAGCTGTACACCTTAAACTTATACAGTGCTATATGTCAATTATATCTCAATAAAACTGGAAGAAAAAAATGATACAAGTACAGAAATAGTCTGACAAAACACTGGAATAGACAGAGGTCTAAAATAGATTCGTTTATATAATTTAGTATATGTGTATAATACAGGCAATATTTAAAATTATTAGGTAAAATATAAGCTAACAACTTTTTGATATGGAACAATGAGCTAGCCATTTGAAATAAATTAATTTGGCTTTAACTTCACTTATTACACTGAAATAAATCCATATAGTTAAATATTTTAAATGTATAAAATGAGACTACAGAGCTATAAAAGTAAATATGGGTAAATAATTTTATAATTATGGTTTGGAGAAAGATTTTTTTTCCTAAATGTTACCTAAAAGCCATAAGCTATAATGGAAATGATTGACCAATTTGAGTCTATAAGATTATAAAAATCTTCTTAATAGTAAATGACGATGATAATAAAATGGAATAAATAAGATTAAAATACATGTACAACACTGGAAATAATTTGTAATATACACAATAGACAAAGAGGAATATACCTAGTGTCAGAAGATTTTTACCACTTAATTAAAGAATTGGTGAATAGTTAGTTTACACTGTTATACCAGGATAAAAAATAACCTCAAAACTTCAGTAGTTTACAACAACAAAGATTTACTTCTTGCTCAGGCTTCCCGTCCCTCTCAGGTTAGCTGTGGCTCTTCTCTCCTCATCTTCACTCCAAAATCCAGACTGAAAGAGAAGAGCCCCATCTAAGACACTGCTGATCTTGTGTCAGAGGAAAATTGGTAGACTATAAAAAGTCTCTTAAATCTTTCTCCCAAGTGGCATATGTCATTTCCACTTGCTTTCTATTGGCCGAGGCTAGTCGCACAGCCAAGCTCAGTATCCGTGGGGCAGGAGCAAAGCTTATTCTAGGGAGGGGCCCCATAGGGAAGAACAGCAAGTATTTTGAGCAACAGTATAATTTATCTAAATTCTAGAGAAAAAACAGACAAAGAAGACAGCACTCAAATATTTTTAATGCTCAGTCTCACTAGTAATCATCTAAATATGAATTAAAATAATCATTATCATCTGTCAGATTGAAGTTAAATCAAAGGAAAAATTAAAAAAGACAATAGTTGTCCATCATAGGTGAGAATGCAGGGAAATGAGTATTTTTACACACTGGTTTTGGGACTATAAATTAGAGAAACATTTTGGGAGAATACTTTGACAATATCAATAAAATTTTTTAAGGTTCATGTACTTTTTGCCAGCTATTCCATTTCTCAGGACTTCTCCTATATATCTGTCTTCTAGCATCTAGTGTTACTGATTATAGATATGATGCCAGTCCAGTTTTCCTTTCTTTCAAGCCATCTCTCCCTTCCCCCAACTTTGGAATTTTTTAGGAGTTTCTGTTTATTCTTGTTCCAAATTTCACTGTGATGCATCATGTTGCAGCGTGTTTTCCCAATCTTCCCAGTCACCATGCAACAGGCCATTTCAATTTTGGCCATTTTGTCAATCAGAAACTTTCTATAACTTCTTTGATAATTGCCTTTGTTTTGGTGTTTCTTCTTTTTGGAACTCCTGTAAGATAGATGCTGTCCATCTTGAATTGTTCCTCAATATCTCATATTTGTCATGATAACCATCTTTCTTATTCTCTCTCTTTCTTTTTTCTAAGAGATTTTCTCAGATTTATCTTCTAATTTTTCTTTAATAATAATGTAAATGATGCTGTTTGTTGGTTTTTCAATCTATACACATAGCAATGAATATTTGATTATGATTTTGTAACATTAAAGAGCATTAGTAACTTTCACCATGTCAAGATAAATGTGCAGCTAACAGAAGGTGATAGGTAGGAAGTGGGGAAAAACAGTGAAAGAAAAGATCAGAACACTGCTAGCTTCTTTTTATGAAGCTGAACTACATGAATTTACTGATATTTAACCATCTTTTAACTACAAAAATGGAAATTTCTTATCGTTCAACAAAATACTAATGGATATATGAGAGATATGCTGTTAAATATATATGGAACAAGATATAAGAACTAAAATAAATCATAGTATAATAATTTAAACTTTAAAGGGGAAGTGTGACCTAAATTTTCATTGTTATCATAAAAGAAGGGATATCTAAAGCCTATAAATAAAGAAATTGCAATATATTACATAGAGTTAAGGATTTTATCACTCTGAAAATAAAAACAGAAACCTTTTAAAGTGAAGAAATGGAGGAAGCAACAGGAACTCAGCATAGTTTATTTATTATGTGTGCTTGTCAACAGTTCAATTTAATCTTTATTGTATATATATATTGCTTTGATAAAAATAAAATAAAATGGAATAAAATAAAATAAAACAAATTCCTATACTGGAAACCAGAAGCTGTCAGATTAGGTAAAGCAAGAAAACAGAATATAAAACCCAGCACTTTGCTGTCTATGAGAGATAGATCTAAAACAAAATGACATAGATTAGGAAAAATGAGGATGTAAATATATATACCAGGTAGGGGTAGTAATATTAATATTAGGCAAAATGGAATTCATGGTAAAAGAGCATTAAATGGTACAAATAGGTATGTTTTATAAAGATAAAACTGTTTAGCAAGAAGATAGGCTAATCGCCAAACTTTACCTACCTAACAACATGATTTTAAAATATATGAAACAAAACTGCTAGAAATATTGGGTAAAACTAGAAAATTCGCCATTGTAATGGAGTCTTTGATGCACCAGTTTTAGAAATGGATACATCAAGAACATACAAAAATAAGATTATAGAATATTTGAATAACAACAAATGTGATCAAATAAGTAAAATATATAGAACTTTACATCTAATAGAAAATGGCACATTCTTATCAAGATAACTATCTCTAGTTATCTCTAGGGAAACATAACTAAACTATAATTTGCCTGCTTTCAAGAAAACAAAACAAAACAAAGCCCCTCTTGGTCTTAAAGGAAACAAAACATCTGCTGAGGTCTTACAAACACTTAATGTGCAAGTCCAGATTTCTGCTTCAGGTAGCTTCACATGCTCACTCCTTTCCCCAACCACAGAAGTATCTTGCTGTAGTATTTGTAACTGAGGTAGGAATGGGAAGAAGGGTGGGTAAGAGCTTATATAGCATGCCCATTGTTCCTCTTTTCTACTTTGATTCTGAGAATTGTTATGTGGAATTAAGAGTGAATTAAGAATGGTGAAACATAAAGGGTTACATGTGGGTCAGACAAATACTTCTATTTCCTGATGGAAAGTAATACAGACTAAGAAGAAGAATAAATTTGAGGGTATCACTGATGATAGCAACACCAATAAAATTTGATCAAAAAAGTTTGCTATCACCATCCCTCATTTCCCACATCATATCCTCATAATTGTCAAGAATCAGAGGCTGCCAATATCTAATTGGTTGGAGTGGGTGAGGAGAGTAGTGATTGAAGAAGCTCATCTTAGTGTACATAGCAAAGCAATACAAGTTGTGATGGGCAGAAACTGTCTAGCTCAGTTTCAGGAAGTTACCTCAAATCCAAATCTGGATTTTTCTACTTCTTTCTGAATGACGTCCTCTCTTTTGGAGTCCAGACTGACTACCTAACTGTGATGGCAAGTTCTTCAAATCAGAACTTCATCATTGTTTTCAACACACACTTGCATGTGATTACAATATCAAGATGGTGACTTAGGTTGTTTCTGACTTCAATCCCCCTCATTAGAAGACCAACAGTCTAAGTCCTCATCTTACTGCCAAGCACTGCCTGATGCTTTGCCTAAACTCAGAGTCTAACCAGTGGCACATCCAACTGGGGAACAGAGCCTGAGAGCAATTTCTGAGCTCAGCTTGCAACTCTGCCCAATTGCAAAGTCCAACCAGTGGCACTGCTCCGACGGTTTCAGAAACACAGTGTGAAACCTTAGCTACCCAGAGGTGATTGCAGAGCCCAGCTAGTGGCCCTACCTGACTGTGTAGCACAGTCCACAGCCCCACCCAACCAGGGATTCTACACAGTAGTCCCACTTGAATATGGAGCCCATCAAGCAGGTCCACCCAGCCATGGGACCTAGCAGGCGGCACTCCAACCCCCATAACCTCAGAGCATGAGCAGTGGCTTCGCCCAACTAGAGGACCTGATAGAAAACACTGCCTGCCTGTGGATACAACCACCTATCCTGTCCAGTACCCCAACCTGAACGGGCTGGTGAAGATATTTTCCTTCTGAAGCAAACCCATAAAGTCTGGAAAAGGAGACTGCTTCATTAAATGTACAGGTACCAATGCAAGGAATCAAAGATCATGAAGAACCAGGAAAACATGACACCACTAAAGGAAACTAATTAAAGCTCCAATAACTGACCCTAAAGAAATGGAAAACTATGAACTGTCTGACAAAGAACTAAGAATAATCCTCTTAAAGCCGTTCAGTGAACTACAAAAGCAGACAGACAGCTAAATGAAATTAAGAAAACAATGCATGAACACAATAAGTTCATCAAAGAAATAGAAACTATTAAAAAAACCCAGAAATCCTAGAGCTGAAAAGTACAATGACAAAATGAAAAACTTAATAGAGAGCTTCAAGAGCAGACTTGATCAAGCAGAAGAAAGAATCCATGAACTTGAAAATAGGTCATTTGAAATTATCCAGAGAAAGAAAAAGAAAAAAAAATTAGAGAAGGAAGCCTACAGGATTTATGGAATATCAAGATAAAAATATATGCATTATGGGAATCCCAGAAAAAGAAGGGGATAGAAAATCTATTTAAAGGAAAGATGGCTGAAGACTTTCCAAAAGTGGGGAAATGGACATCCAGATTTATGAGGCCCAAAAGACCCCAAAAAGATTGAACTCACAAAGGGCTATACAGAGACACTTTATATAATTAAGTTGTCAAAAGTCAAAGACAGAGGGGCTTCCCTGGTGGCGCAGCGGTTGCGCGTCCGCCTGCCGATGCAGGGGAACCGGGTTCGCGCCCCGGTCCGGGAGGATCCCACATGCCGCGGAGCGGCTGGGCCCGTTAGCCATGGCCGCTGAGCCTGCGCGTCCGGAGCCTGTCCTCCGCAACGGGAGAGGCCACAGCAAAGGGAGGCCCGCATACCACAAAAAAAAAAAAAAAAAAAAAAAAAAATGTCAAAGACAGAAATGATGTCACCAAGATGGCATAGTAGGAGATCTCAGCCTCTATCCCCCAATAGAGATCAACAATTAGGCAGCTGTCCATGAAAAAAATACTGCCCTCTGAGAGCTCTGGAGTTCACTTAAGAAACTTCACTAACACAGTAGAACAAACAGTTTGAGAAAAACCACACAAGAAAGAAAAACAATTTCGTTTTGACTGCATCATCCAATCCTCCAAGCCAGCATTACTCAGCACCAAAAGGGAATTCCCCAGTTAAAAAAGAGTTTCCCTAGCAGGGAACAGAAGAGTGGGATGAGCAACCAGTTTCTCTGGCTTTTTGGGACACTGCATGAAGGTCCCACTTTGGTTTCACCCCACCCAGGGACCAGCAAAGGTGAGATGTATAGAGACAGCTAGGAACAAGGAAGAAAACCAGGGCCTACCAGTAGCAGCAATGCAGCAGAAGTGCTTGCCATTCCCAGTGATATACTATGTAGAGAAACCCAGCAGCTTTTGCCACTGAAGAAACAAATGGCCAGTACAGGCACTGTGGACCCCCTGCAGAATTTACTGGTTTTCACCCCACATCTATCTGCATTCACTATCACTAGCCATTTGAGTCCCTGCTCACTCTCTCTGCCCTCCCATCCCTACTAGAGCCCAGAAAAGACATTGTGAACCCAGGTCTCTGTGGCTACAAGAGTGCAAATGCCAGTCTACACTTATGTAGCTGACTCCCACCACCATGCTTTTGCTTAGGACTAGTCCCTCCAGCAGTGTGATTGCACACCATCAGCCAGACAACATCACTGGCCTCCACTGCCATGTACCTGACCAGGGGAGACAGTGCAGCCACAGGAGAGCATACTGACACAGGGCTCCTGCTTGTGGGCTCAGATCAGGCCTTGTTTTCTGTCCCTGGCATGAAGCCTGCACTCACCTGCAGCTAGCCCCTCCAATTGTGCACCTGACCAGCTCAACCTCTGTCACTGGCCTCCACTGCCATGCTCCAATGTGAGACCCAGCAACCATAGTAGTGCATGCTGACAGGCAGGGTCCCCACAACTGTCAGTGTAACTGCAGTTGGCCCTGGCTCTTGCTGCCTGTGTTGGCTGCCACCACTATATGTTTGCAACCAGCACCTGCTATTACATTGTCACTTGTAGCTAGCCTCTGAAGCTGAGTGTGTGTACATCACTGACTCTGACCACTACCACTGCTTGCTCTGGTCCCTACCTGCTCGACCTGGAGATGTTTATGATACCCCAACAGCCTTTGCAGCTTCAGTGGACCCCCCACAATGCTTGCCAAGGGCCATGCAGTAGTCAAAGGTGTGAACCCCAATGGCTTCAGTCAATGAACCACCTCACCCTCTTGGTGCCACCAGACACCCCTGCATTTGATGCCTTGCACCACTAGACCCCAGGTCATAGTACACGTCATCATGCCCCCACCCACAGATGTCTTCTCTTACCAAGGTCAGTCCATAGAGTTTAGAAAAAGTGACTGCTTCTTCAAATAAGCAGACTTACACAAAACTATAGATACCATGAAGAATCAAGGAAACATGATTCCACCAAAGAAATAAAGTAAATCTCCAATAAAGACCCAAAAAATGGAGATCCAGAAATTGCCTGACAGAGAATTCAAAATAACTTTTAAAGATGCTCAGAGAACACGTTAACAATTTAAACATATCAGCAAAACAATACAAGAAAAAAGAAGTTCAATAAAGAGATAGAAAAAAGTAAATAAAGAAAACAGAAATTTTAGAGCTGAAGAATACAATGACCAAAGTGAAGAATTCAATAGAGAGTTTAAACAGAAGACTAGACCAATCAGAAAAAAAAATAAGAATCATTGACCTTGAATACAGATCATTTGAAATTATCCAGTCAGAGGAATAAAAAGAAAAAAAATGAAAAGGTATGAAAAAGCCTGCAGGTTTGGGCTTCCCTCGTGGCACAGTGGTTAAGAATCTACCTGCCAGTTCAGGGTACATGGGTTCGAGCCCTGGTGCAGGAAGATACCACATGCCATGGAGCAACTAAGCCCATGTGCCACAACTAACTACTGAGCTTTCAACTCTAGAGCCCGAGAGCCACAACTACTGAGCCTGTGTGCCACAACTGCTGAAGCCTGCACACCTAGAGCCCATGCTCCACAACAGGAGAAGCCACCACAATGAGAAGCCCACTCACTGCAACGAAGAGTAGCCCCTGCTCACCGCAAATAGAGAAAGCCCACATGCAGCAGTGAAGGTGCAATGCAGCCAAAAATAAATAAAAATAAAATAAATGAATATATTACTATATATATATATAAAGGTTGCAGGTTTTATGGGACACCATATGAGAAACAATGTACACATCATTGGAGTACCAGAAGGAGAAAAGAGGGAGTAACAAGTAGAAGGCTTATTTAAAGAAATAGTGGCTAAGAACTTCCCAAACCTGTGCAGAGATTAGGACATCAAAGTTCATAAAATGAATAGGTTACCCCCCAAATTTAATCCAAAATTATCTTCTTCAAGACAAATTATTATATGACTGTCTAAAATCAAAGACAAAGAAAGAAGTGTAAAGGAGCAAGATTTTTTAAAAATGTTTTTCTCATACAAAGTAACACCCATAGGGTTATCAGTGGATTTATCAGCAGAGACCTTATAGGCCAAGGGAGAATGGAATGATATATGTAAAGTGCTGAAAGAAGGAAACTGAAAACCAAGAATACTTCACCCAGTAAAGTTGTCCATCAGAAATGAATGCAATGTGAAGACTTTCCCAAACAAATAAAAAGCTGAGGGAGTTCATCACCACTAGACCTACCACACAAGAAATGCTGAAGGGATTTATTTAAGCTGAAATAAAAGGATACTAAATAGTACATGAAAACATATGAAAATAAACAACCCACTCGTAAAGGCAAGTATATGATCAGATTCAGAATACTCATGTACTGTAGTATCATGGTCTCAGCATATATAAAAGATTGAAATTATGTCAAATATCTTTTCTGACAAGAATGGTATGAAAGTAAAAATCAACAACAGGAGAAAAGCTAGAAAATTCACATATATGTGGAAATGAAAAAACACTCTCCTGAACAGTCAATGAATCAAAGATGAAATTAAAAATTCTAGACCTAAAACTTATAGGAAACTGCAAAAGACCTCAAATAACCAAAGCAACTCTGAGAAAGAAGAACAAAGTAGGAGGCATAACACTTCCTGATTTCAAGCTATACTATAAAGCTATAGTAATCAAAGCAGTATAGTACTGACATAAAAACAGACAAATAGACCAATGGAACAGAATTGAGAGCCCAGAAGTAAACCCAAGTACATACGTTCAACTAATATTTGACAATGGAGCCAAGATTGCTCAATGGAAAATAAACAATATCTTCAATAAATGGTGCTGGGAAATTGGATATTCACATGGAAAAGAATGAAACTAAGCCCTATATTACACCATTCTCAAAAACTAAATCAAAATGGATTAAAGACTTAAATATAAGACCTGAAACCATAAAACTTCCAGAAGAAAATATAGGGAAAAAGCAACTTGACAAGGGTCTTGACAATGACTTTTTGGATCTGACACCTAAAGCACAAGCAACAAAATAAAAAATAAACAAGTAAGACTATATAACACTAAAAAGCTTCTGCACAGCAAAAGAAACAATCAAAGTGAAGAGACAACTTATGAAATAGGAAAAATATTTGCAAACCATATATCTGATAAAGGGCTAATAACCAAAATATATAAAAAACTCATACAACTCAATAGCAAAAAAAAAAAAAAAAAAAGAAAGAAAGAAAGAAAAATCCCACAGGAAAACAACAACAACAAAAAAACCAAAACCAATATGATTAAAAAATAGGCAGAGAAAAAAAAACACTATGGACATTACTCAAAGAGATTACTTAAGAGGGAGAATAGGAGAAGGTTGTGGGTGGAATCCTAGGGAACAACGTCATTGAATGACTGTGTTTATGGGGAGAGGTGTAAGAAACTGAAAAGCCCAGGAAACCCAAAGAGGAGAGTTTCAAGGAACTCCACCCTGGTGTAGTCTCCAGGTCACTGGAAATCACTGCCTTTTCACCTCAGGCAAATGACCACATTGCCTCTCGCATGCCTAATCCTTCAGGTCAATACATGTCCCTCCACAGACTTTCCAGTCCCCTAGTGATGTAAAATCAACCCATCTTGAGTTTATTTACCTCAGCATACTTCTGGGTGACTGGATAATTAAAGTTTTCAAGAAATTTGAACTACTGGGTTAATGATATAACAGGTAATACTCTTATTGTAACAACTGCATGCTCTCAAAGGAGCATTAAAGTCAGAATTCACGCCCCTCAGCAGTTCCCTTGGCAAGAGGGCATATCATGACCTCTCTCAAATTGGACCAAATAAGAGATGAGTTACTTCACCATATTCTGTTCAAATTTCATATAATCCTTTGTTGTCTTCACAATGAAGATATTTCTCAATAAATTTATCTTGAATTAAAAAAATAGGCAGAGTATCTGAATAAACAATTTTCTAAAGAAGACATACATATGGACAAAATATACATGAAAAGATGCTCAACATCACTAATCTTCAAAGAAATGCAAACCAAAAGCATGAGATATCACCTCACACCTGTTAGAGTGTTTCTTCTCAAAAGACAAAAAATAACTGGTGGTGTGGATGTGGAGAAAAGAGGACACTTGTGCACTATTTGTGAGATTATAAATTGATGAAACTAGTAAGGAAAACAGTATGGAGGATCCTCAAAATTAAAAAGAACTACCATATGATCTAGCAGTTCCACTTCTGCTAATATATCCAAAGGAAATGTAAGCACTAAATCAAAAAGATACATGCACCCCCATGTTAACAGCAGCATTATTTACAATAGCCAAGACATGGAAACAACCTAAGTGTCCATTGATGGCTGAATGGATAAAGAAGTTGTGGTATAAATAACAAAGGAACATTATTCAGCAGTAAAAAAAAAACTAGGAAATCCTGCATTTGTGACAACATGGAATGACCTTGAGGGCACTATGCTAAGTGAAATGTCAGATAAAGAAATGATCTCATTAATATGTGAAATCTAAAAAAAAAAAAAAACCCATAGAAAAAAGAGACAAGATTTGTGGTTACTGGAGAGTGGAGGAGGGGAAATTAGAGGAATATGATTAAAAGGTAGACACTATCAGTTATAAGATAAATAAGTACAAGGGCTGTAATGTACAACATGATGACTATAGTTACCACTTGTATGATATTTATGAAAATTTTTTGAGAGTAAATACTAAGATTTCTCATTACAAAGATATTTTTTCCATTTCTTTTTTGTATCCATATGAGATGATGAATGTTAACTAAACTTATGTGGTAATCATTTGCAATATATATAAGTCAAACTTCTATGCTGTATACCTGAAACTCATACAGTGAAGTATGTCAATTATATCTCAATAAAACTGGAAAAATAGCATAAGCTCATATTAACAACAAAATGTGTTTAGTGAACACCAACAAAAAATCTAGAGTGATATCACCAAGATGGTGATATAGATAGCTTCTGACTTTACTCCCTCTCACAAAAGGAAAAAAATTAACAACTACTCAAGGACAAGACACCACTGAGAGAATCCCAGAACACTGAGTTGAAGCTGAAGCACAAGCTTACACCACAGAGACAAAGACAGACTGCATTAGAAGGATAAGAGAAATGGCTACATGCTAACTGCATTGCCCCTTCCAAGCACAGCACCAAGTAGAGAGGTCTCCCCTGAGCCTATGCTTCCTTCAGTGGGAAAAGAGAGCCTGGGGGAACATACAACGGCCCCAAGCATTGTGGGTCACTTTTTGGGAGCCCCTTCACTAGTCTTTCCTCCTAGGGATTTCAGGAGAATCTGTGGGGTTCAACCACTGGTAGTCTGTGACAGAGAAGGAGGAAGGGGCTTGCAAAAACCAGCACTTGGATCTTGGCAACTGAGTTCCTACCCACAAAGGCCAAGTAGCAGTCCTAACCAGCAGTTTTGTTCATCCACATAACCAAATCAGTGGCATGCTCTGACCAGAGAACTTGGTGGGGTGCAGGTTTGCCTGATTAGGATCCGCAAATGAAGATTTTGCCAGTCCTGGATTCTGCTTTGTCCACAACCAGGCAAAGGAGCTGAGTCATAGCCCCACACAATGCAAAGTATATCTACAAGCCCTATCTGAACAGCAGGGCTGGCAAGAACATCTGCAAACTGTGTAACCCAGCAAAGTGGAGCTAAGAATCAGGTGGGTAGAACTGATAGCCCTCAGAGCAAAACCAGTACTGGGCATGGAATGTTCTGCTATCCCCAGGCAAGGGAATAAATTCATAGCCACACTTGTTGCCAAGTGTAGCTCCCCGCCTCACCCAACCAGAAAACCTGTTCAGGAGAATTTGGGGGAGTTGTCTGAAGTGGGTCCTCCTTGTCCTGCCCAAGCTGGAGAGCTGAGTCATAACCTTCCCTGCAGTAGAGCATGGTTCCTGGCCCCATAGAACCAGAAGGGGTGGTGAGAACTCTTGGAAGCTGCATAACCCACCAATGCTCAAGCCAAGAGGTGGGTGAGTAGACACAATAGTCTGCAGAGCAAAGCCAATGGCCCTATTTGACCATGAAGCATGGAATGCAGACAGTCTTGAGTCAAAACCACAAAAAAAGCATTGCTAGCCTTGCAGCTGCTTCTCTCACTGCACCCAGGCAGGGAAAATAATTTATAGTCCTGTTCACTGTTTAATACAGCCTTCAGCCCACTCAAACAGTGAACATAACAAGAACACACAGGAAACTGTGTAGTCCATCCAACAGATCTGCTTACAGTGGCACATGAACAGAAATCACAGGTCATGGCTTTCACAATCTGCAGAATAAAATCAGTGGCCTCACCTGACAAGGGAATCCAGTGCACACTCTTGCTTGATCTGGTTCCCCAAACAACATGCTATACAAGCCCTGGGGCATGTCCTGCTGTCCCACCAGAGCAGGGAAGCTATCCTTCTAAAACTATTCCAATAAACTGTAGAGGAAGGAACACTTCCAAACTCATTTTATGAAGCCAGAATCACCCTGATACCAAAACCAGACAAAAATATGACCATAAAAGGAAATTACAAACCAATATCACTGATGAACATAGAAGCAAAAATCCTCAACAAGCTGAATCCACCAATACATTAAAAGGATCATACATTGTGATCAAGTGAGACTTATCCCAGGAATGCAAGGATGGTTCAGTATCAGAAATTCAATCGATGTGATGCATACACCACATTAACTAATTGAAGAGTAAACACAGTATTTTCATCTCAATACATATAGAAAAACTTTTGAGAAAATTCAACATCCGTTTATGATAAAAACTCTCCAGAAAATGAGTATAGAGGAAACATAGCCCAATATAATAAAGGCCATATATGATAAGCCCACAGCTAACATCATACTCAATGTTGAAAAGCTGAAAGCAATTCCTCTAAGATCAAGAACAAGATAAGGATGCCCACACTTGCCACTTTTATTCAACATGGCAGTGGAAGTCCTAGTCACGGCAATCAGACAAGTAAAAGAAATAAAAGGAATCCAAACTGGAAAGGAAGAAGTAAAACTGTCACTGTTCACAGATGACATGATACAATACATAGAAAACCCTAAAGAAGCCACCAAAAAAACCACTAGAGCTCACCAATGAATTCCATAAAGTTGCAGGATACAAAGTTAATATACAGAAATCTGTTGCATTTCTATACACTAACAGTGAACTATCAGAAAGAGAAATTAAGGAAACAATCCTATTCACCATAACATCAAAAAAGAATAAAATGCATATGAATAAACTGACCTAAGGAGGTTAAAGATCTGTAATCAGAAAACTATATGACAAAGATGAAAGAAATTGAAGATGACACAAACAGATGGAAAGAAATACAGTGTTAATGGATTGGAAAAATTAATATTGTTAAAATGACCATACTACCAAGGCACTCTAAAGATTCAATGCAATTCCTATCAAAACACCAAAGGCATATTTCACAGAATTGGAACAATTAATTTAAAAGATTGTGTGGAAACATAAATGACCCCAGATAGCCAAAACAATCTTGAGAAAGAACAGAGAACAGAGCTAGAGGTATCACGCTCCCTGATTTCAGACCATACTACAAAGCTACAGTAATCGAAGTAGTATAGTACTGGCACAAAACAGACAAAGATCAATGGAACAGAATAGAGAGCTCAGAAATAAACCCATGCACCTATGGTCAATTATTCTATGACAAAGGAGATGAGAATAAATAATGGAGAAAAGACAGTCTCTTCACAAGTGGTGCTGGGAAACCTGAACAACTTCATGTAAAAGAATGAAATTAAAACATTTTCTAACACCATATACAAAAATAATATAAAAATGGATTAAAGATCTGTATGTAAGGCCAGAAACCATAAAACACCTAGAAGAAAACATAAGTAGAACACTGACACAAATCATGGTAATATTTTTGGGATCGGTCTAAAGCAAAAGAAACAAAGGCAAAAATAAACAAATGGGACCTAATTAAACTTAAATGCTTTTGCACAACATAGGAAACCATTGACAAAACAAAAAGTCAGCCTACTGAATGGGAAAAAAATATTTGCAAATGATATGACTGATTAGGAGCTGATATCCAAAATATATAAACAGCTCATATAGTTTAATATTTTAAAAAGAACCTGATTTTAAAATGGGCAAATGACCTGAATAGACATTTTCCCAAGGAAGACATATATATGACCAAAAAGCACATGAAAAGATGCTCAACATTGCTAATCATCAGGGAAATACAAATCAAAACCATAATGAGGTATCACCTCATACCTGTCAGAATGGCTATCATCAAAAAGTTGACAAATAACAAATGTTGGAGAGGGTGTGGGGACAAGGTAACCCGTCATACATTGTTGGTGGGAATGTAAATTAGTGCAGCCCCTTTTGAAAACAGTATTGGGTTCCTCAAAAAACTAAAAATAGAACTCTCATATGATCTAGCATTATCACTGCTGTGTATATATCTTAAGAAAACAAAAATACTAATTGAAAAAGATACATACACCCCAATGTTCATAGCAGCATTATTTACAATAGCCAAGACATGGAAGAAGCAACCTAAGTGTCCATCAACATATGAATGGTTAAAGAAGATGTGGTATATATATATATATATATATATATATATATATATACACACACACACACGCATATACACACAATGGAATATTACTCAATCATAAGAATGAAGTTCTGTTCTTTGAAACATGGATGGACCTAGAGGGTATTATGCCAGACAGAGAAAGACAAGTACTGTATGTTATCACTTATATGTGGAATCTAAAAATAAAAGAAACAAATATATATAACAAAACAGAAACAGACTGACAGATATAGAGAACAAACTAGTGGTTATCAGTGGGGAGAAGGAAGGAGGGAGCTGCAAGATAGCAGTAGTGAATTAAGAGATACAAACTACTATGTATAAAATAAATAAGCAGCAAGTATATATTGTACAGCACAGGGGAGTATAGCCATTATTTTGTAATAACTTCAAATGTAGTATAATCTATAAAATATTGATATCTATTATATATAATCTATAAAAATATTGAATTCCTATGTTGTACACCTAAAACTAATATAATACTGTAAATGAACTATACTTCCTTTTTTTAAAAAAGAGAAAAAAAGAGAAAAAGAATAAAGGTAAAGTGTTTACATTCTCAAGTCAGTAATTAGTTAATATGTGAAATGGTTTTGTTTTCCAAAAGAAAAACCGCTATGAAAATAAAATATAGGAAGAATGAAAATAAATGAACAAACCAAAATATAAGCACTCTAGCAAATTCTTTGTCATGCAAGCCTCAACAGTGGAAAGGGGCTCAAATTTTTGTGGGATATAGAGATGAGCACAGATACTGGTTCTTCTTTCTGGACTTATGAGTCCACTTCTAAATACTTTCAGTGGTAAAAGTTCAATTTTTGGATTTGAATAAGAGGCAAAAAATTACATTAGGCTTTAACCATTTTAAACTATGTTTGGTTAAAAGATAAGTAATTTTAGCCCTCCCCCTATAGATATAATAACCAATGGAACTAAATCAACTATTTTAACATTTCCTTTGTTAATTGAATGTTGCAAATATCAAAAGTTGAAAATTTCAGTATAATGTTTCACATAAATGTGACCCAATAATGTGAAAATATTAGAAAAATTAATGTCCTGTCCTGGTACCTTATGTCAAAAGATTAAATAATGAGGACTAGCCTCAATTATTTTAAACAGAATTCTAAGTAGTTCTATTTTATAGGGAGAAATAAAATATTACCAAATTTACTATATTATTTTAATTAAATATCAAAATGCTTCTAAGAAAACAACATATCCTCTGGATGGCAGTCTGAGTCACACAATAAGTGGCAGCCACTACTAGTGACTTCCAAAAAGCTGGTACAATCATATTTAAATGTTGGAATTATTAGAAAACAAAAAAATTCAGGGAAATGGTTCCTTTACACCAAAACCTCTTGTTACTCTCTCTAATGTTTATATTTGAAAATCACTTTTTACCTCCCAACAATAATAATGCATTTCCATTTCTGGAAATTGACCAAGAGCAATACATGGCTTCCCAAACATATGTATTGTGATGAAATCATTGTGAGATTTCTGCATACTGTTAAATGGGGGAAAGCAAGAAAGTGTTATTAGGAGGATGACCAAAGCAAGCTAAAGCCACAGAATTCAGAACTTAAACTAGGCTTGAGTCTCATAGGCCCTATTTCATGTGGGAAGAGAGATCAGCCATATATTCCCTAAAGATCTGGTTTCAAGGACTCCTGGAACAAACCCTTTTTTCTGTACTCCCTGGCCAAGTGGGTAGCCCAAATGCAAGATGATTTTTTTTCTGGGCCTTTGCCCAGATAGTAAATTGTAACTGAGTCAAGCATAAATGAAAAAAACCTTGAGGACAGCTGGGAGCTGAGATGTGTTCAGAGATCCACCCTTAAACTATGCTGAACTCATGCACTCTTACCAAGTGAGCATCTAGAGTTGAGGTCTGGGAGAACACTGTCTCCCCTAAACAGAGACTAAGAATCCTGACCCACACTCACTTTCCATGGCCCAGTGGCTTCCTCTCATATCAGATGATTCAAGTGAAGCTGGTAGTCAAGGCAAAGGATACCTTTGGCCACCAGCACTGTGAGAGCCACTCTTTCAGCATTTGGAATTGGAATTACCATAGAAATCTACTGGTGACACTAAGATCCACAGTCATGTATTATCTTTGAGTTGTGGCTAAGTAAGCACTAGTCAGTAGGACAGGCACCTCACCAGGTCACTTTCTGCCTCTCCTCTGTCTGCTTAAGAATGCAGCAAACCTTTTGGATGAACTCCGCCTCCTATAGGGTGATTACACCTTCTACCATATATTCTCATCCCCTCACCTAGGAATAGAATGGATGGAATAGAATGATCAAATTCTGGGGGATTGATTGGAAAAGTCTCGGGGGATTCTATGTCAAAATTTAGACAAAGGTCTTTCTAATCAGCTGGAATTAACTGTCATGTTAGAAGTACAAAAAGTATATCATTTATAGTAGAGTTTAACTATCTCATAGGATTGTTGTGGAAATAAAAGTGCAATGTCCACACAAAGGGCTATATATGTAATGAAGGCACAATAAATATAAGAACTCATTCTTTTTATCATCATTTTTAGCAGTAAGGAAATAAAGGTCAAAAGAGTTAATTAAGCATGTCCAGGTCAAACAGTATTCATGCAGTGGAGACAGGATTCAAATGGAAATCTTTCAGAATTCAGCACCTGCCCCACTCTGTGACACCTTTTCTTACCCTTATGTGATATTGTTTTCCCTGACCCCCCAACTTCAGCTATGTGTTCATCTTCCCACGTTCCTCAGGTCAGACAAGAGCTCTGCTTTCCATTCAGTCACTGACACTACAAACTATAGCAAGGAAATGAAACAATGGGAAAATTCAGTCAGAAGGGTACCAGTGACCAACACTTACATGCAGTGCTTGTCTAGTGTAACAAAAGAAAAAATTATGCTACCTATAACTTTTCTCAATAATAATATAGTCTGTAATCAAGGAAATAGTGCACGTAAGTGACAAGCTCCAGGTGCTGCAGCTGTTCCCCAAATTGTATTCTTGAATGCCTTGATTTAATTCTGCAAACATTGTTCTCTCTGTAACTACTTCTACATTCATGCTACCACTGGGCTAGTGAAACTTCTCTTTGTTTACTGCCTGAATGAAGGCAGAAGTATCAAAACTGGTTCAATTGCCATTCATCTTGTATATCTATAATCCAAACACAGGTTAGAGGAGAAATGAAAATGCATATTTAACCACAAGATGATTGCTCCTAAGTATGACCATTCACAAAGTTAAGTCTAACCTACTAACATGGCATAAAATGAAATCCATGATGTTACCTAGCCCCTGCTTTTCATCCTGCCTTTTACTTCATCACTTGCCTTTGATTTCTTCTTTTTTTAACATCTTTATTGGAGTATAATTGCTTTACAATGGTGTGTTAGTTTCTGCTTTATAACAGAGTGAATCAGCTATACATATACACATGTTCCCATATCTCTTCCCTCTTGTGTCTCCCTCCCTCCCACCCACAGCTTACCCTTCCCCCTCCCCATATCCTCAAGTCCATACTCTAGTAGGTCTGTGTCTTTATTACTGTCTTACCCCTAGGTACATCATGACCTTTTTTTTTTCTTAGATTCCATATATATGTTTTAGCATACGGTATTTGTTTTTCTCTTTCTGACTTACTTCACTCTGTATGACAGACTCTAGATCCATCAACCTCACTACAAATAACTCAATTTCGTTTCTTTTTATGGCTGAGTATTATTCCATTGTATATATGTGCCACATCTTCTTTATCCTGGGCATATACCCTGAGAAAACCATAATTCAAAAAGAGTGCAATCTACAGATTCAATGCAATCCTTATCAAACTACCACTGGCATTTTTTACAGAACTAGAACAAAAAATTTCACAATTTGTATGGAAACACAAAAGACCCCGAATAGCCAAAGCAATCTTGAGAATGAAAAATGGAGCTGGAGGAATCAGGCTCCCTGACTTCAGACTATACTAATAAGCTACAGTAATCAAGACGGTATGGTATTGGCACAAAAACAGAAACATAGATCAATGGAACAGGATAGAAAGCCCAGAGATAAACACACACACATATGGTCACCTTATCTTTGAAAAAGGAGGCACGAATATACAGTGGAGAAAAGACAGCCTCTTCAATAAGTGGTACTGGGAAAACTAGACAGGTACATATAAAAGTATGAGATTAGAACACTCCTGAACACCATACACGAAAATAAACTCAAAATGGGTTAAAGACCTACATGTAAGGCCAGACACTATCAAACTCTTAGAGGAAAACATAGGCAGAACACTCTATGACATAAATCATAGCAAGATCCTTTTTGACCCACCTCCTAGAGAAATGGAAATAAAAACAAAAATAAACAAATAGGACTTAATGAAACTTAAAAGCTTTTGCACAGCAAAGGATACCATAAACAAGACCAGGGCTTCCCTGGTGGTGCAGTGGTTGAGAATCCGCCTGCCGAGGCAGGGGACACGGGTTCGAGCCCTGGTCCGGGAAGATCCCACATGCCGCGGAATGGCTGGGCCCGTGAGCCATGGCCGCTGAGCCTGCGCGTCCGGAGCCTGTGCTCCGCAAC
>NC_041234.1:52597772-52623188 GCF_002837175.3 Physeter macrocephalus | reverse complement strand
GACAATGAGATATCATCTGACACCGGTCAGATTGGCCATCATCAGAAACTCTAGCAATAATAAATGCTGGAGAGGGTGTGGAGAAAAGGGAACCCTCTTGCACTGCTGGTGGGAATGTAAATTGATACAGCCACTATGGAGAACAGTATGGAGGTTCCTTAAAAAACTACAAATAGAACTACCATACGACCCCGTAATCCCACTACTGGGCATATGCCCTGAGAAAACCATAATTCAAAAAGAGTCATGCACCAAAGTGTTCATTGCAGCTCTATTTACAATAGCCAGGACATGGAAGCAACCTAAGTGCCTTTGATTTCTTAGCAATTTTCACTCAAGGATCCCAGAAATGTTTGTACTCCATGAGTAAAACATGTCCCTTCATCACTTTTTGCCATTAATTTCAATGTCAAAATGTGTCTAAGGGGCTTATGGGTTATGGACTTGTGTGTAGTATGTGTATGTGTATGTTTATGTATCTCTGCTTATGTTGATCAGCCAGGTCGTCAACAGAAAAGAGAAAGTGGGGTCACACTTAGTAAAGGAATTATTTACACAGATGTGGCCGGAGAGTCAGGAAAGCTGAAAGGAGATAAAGACAGTAACCCAAAGCTAAAAATAGCAGGAAATCCACTACCACTACTGGGCCTAAAGGAGCAAATGGAGAGAGTCTATAATTTGTTATTTCTATGGATAAAGCATTCATGAATTGCTTCTACAGTAAGAAATTTGTGCTTAAGCATGAAAAAAAACTCAATATGGAGAAGTAGAGACTTAAGGAGAATATCATTATTGAAACATGGATCTTGTATTCTCAAAAGTCAATGATCAGTTAATGTCTGAGATGGTTTTATTTTTCTCAAGAAAAACTGATATGTGAATAAAATATTGGAGAATACTTTTTTAAAGATAGCACTAAAAAATTCTAATACACATCCCTTCCTCATACCAGCCTCAACAATGATTAGGAGATCAGTTTTTGTGGGAGAGAGAGGTAAGAGCAAGTCCTTGCTCTTTCACTCACTGGTTAAGTGTCCATTTTGGTTTAGAGTTCCAGATCCTATACCAAAATTTATGAACCTACTAAATCTACTTAAGAAAGGAAGTGGTCCATTTTAAGTTTATTTTTTAAAGGCTGATTTTTGGTTTGAGATAAAAGGGAAAAAATGTATTACGTTAATGGGTAAGAACAAAGTGAGTAATCCAAGTAGTATTCACAGGGCCCTTGCAGGAATAACTGATGGAAATAAACCAGCTCCACAGTTCACAGAATTTTACCAAGATAAGTAAATGGAAAAGAGACAGTTCAGTATGTCACATGAATGCGCTCCTATAGCCCCAATAATTTGGAATACTATTAGAAAAGATTATGTATTTTCCAAGTAGCAAATGTCAACAAGTTTAAATAATAAGGACCATCCTTAATTATATTAAGCACTGCCATTGATCGTTCTCTGTTGAGTGAGAATGAAAGAGGAAAATAATAAAACAGGGTAAGCTTAAATTTTACGAAGTAAACCATAATAATTATTTTAATTAAATTATCAATAGACTTCTAAGACTTTATGCTCTCTCAATACCAGCTTTACTGAAAAAGGAAGTATTGAATGCTATTAAGGATTTCTGGAAAGCAGTTATAATCATTTCTAAATGGTGACCTCATTCTGAAAAAAAAAAATTTCAGCTACCTGCAATGACCTTAATCAAGTCACAAATATTAGGAAACATACAAATTTAGAATTGGAAAGTACTTCAAATAAGATCAAAGTCAAGATTGTTCTTTTTGAGATCAATATATGTTTAACTCTTAATTCATTCACGGTTTCAAAGAAAGTAAGTGAAAATAATCTGCCTGTATGTTTGCTATTAGTTGATCATTTTGCAGCTAACAAAACTATGAAAAGCTTTTCTGTGAAATGCCCTGGAGAGCATAACACTGGAAATTTTCCTCAGCTTCTCATTTTAACCATGGAAAGTATTACAAAAACTTTTGCCACATCATCACAGACGTATATTTTCTTTGATAATTTGTCTGTTATTTGCATGCCAGAGACACTTTGTAGGCCCAGTTGTAAGGAGAGTAGTGTCAGGGTAAAATTGAGCATTGAACTTGGAGGTAGCTTTCCAAGATATCTTCCTGAATCACCACACCAACGAATAGAATCTGTATCACACATCTTCAAAACCAATTTCATTTTCCAATCACTGTGGTTTTTTATCTTACAGGTAATATGAAAAGGCTCTTCTAGAATTACAGTATCTGGGACTGTCTCCAAAGACAACCTCGTGTTTCCATAACCTGGAGCCTCTCCTTCAATTTTAATTGTCTGTAGCATTGCCATTTCACCTAGATTTCTTTTCCACACTATATCCAATTTTCCCATTTTGCTAGTCCTCTAATGGTAGCAGCTTTCTCTGAAAATTCCTGCTTGAGCTGAAGCTGGTATAAATACTGGCGTCCTTCCATTGACTGTAAAAAGTTTCTCGTTCCAAAGGTACACTCATCTTCTCCAGCCTGATAGACAGTATTTAATTCTGCCCCAGTGTACATTTCAGATGGCTTTAAGAAAATCTTTTGTATAAAGACAGTTGAAGATGAAATATTCTGAATCTGGATTTCAAGAAACAAGTCACTCATTTCTAAATTATAAAACTTAGTTTTAACTTCAAATTATGAGAGGAATGAAAGTAAGCACAGTTTCCTTAAAAACATCTTTCCTTCCACACTGTGTTGAATAGATACTGAACCCACAGGGACAACTCTTCGTCTATTACTTTGTCATAGATGACATCATCAGTACAACAATTGGATGCAAGTTCTGCCACAGCCATGGAGACTGAGAGGTGTGAAGACTGAGTACTTGTCTGAAAATTAGTGGTTGAAATATGATTTTTACAACTTAATTTCAATCACTGGGAATTCTCACATAAATAGAATTATTTTTCCTCTCAAAACATAGTTCTAAGGATGTATGATGAATTCAAACTTTCCCCCAGTTATTGACATTGCTGGTGGAGGGTCACCTGTCATGATCTGGTTAGAGAAATTACCTGGTAAGTTACTATCTTCACATGTGACTGAAAAGTTGGTGAATAAATTATGCTTAGTAGACAGAATCATTTTGAATGTCAGAAAGATCTCCTGTAATGGATTCCCTTCCATTTTGACCACAACTTTGCCCCAATGTTTTAAAAAGCAACTGGGTGGGAGGGAGGGAGACGCAAGAGGGAAGAGATATGGGAACATATGTATATGTATAACTGATTCACTTTGTTGTAAAGCAGAAACTAACACACCATTGTAAAACAGTTATACTCCAATAAAGATGTTAAAAAATAAATAAATAAATAAATTTTTTAAAAAAGAATTAACTTTAGTGAGCAAATAAAAAAAATAAAAAAATAAAAAGCAACTGAGGTTTAATCAGGTATGACAGGATGACAGACACAGAGACAACTGCTTTTGAAAGAACAGTTTATTAGTCTTGACCTAAAATAAACAGACTGCCAGTTATTTCTCCAGGCAAAATATGTTTATTTGGGATCAGCAAAGAGTTGTAGTTCGAGATCTGCAACCATGGTGAGCCATGTATAAGTGCCCACATAGCAAGGGTAGGAGAACTCTTATAGAAGGGGAAAAGGAAGTTTGGAGGGGTACAGTAAACAGAGTCCATGGCTTTTCATTGGCTGAATTGTTGCCAGGAAAGAAGAGCTCTTCCTTCCTTTCATTGGCCTTTCCTAGCATTGCAAGACATAGAGCCCTTTTCCGGGCTATCAACTTTAATTGAGGTTTCTGCTTATTAATTTTTTTCTTTTTAATACATATATTTATTTAAGTTTTTCTGACTTTTTTATTGAAGTATAGTTGATTTACAATGTTGTGTTAGTTTCAGGTATACAGCAAAGTGATTCAATTATATATATATGTGTATATATATATATATATATATATACACATATATATATTCTTTTTCAGATTCTTTTCCATTATAGGTTATTACAAGATATTGAATATAGTTCCCCATGCTATACAGTAGGTGTTTGTTATTTATCTATTTTATTTGTAGTAGTGTGTATCTGTTAATTCCAAACTCCTAATTTATCCCACATCCCTTTCCCCTTCGGTAAACATATATTTGTTTTCTATGTCCTTGAGTCTGTTTCTGTTTTGTAAATAAGTTCATTTGTATCATTTTTTAGATTCCACATATAAGTGATATCATGTGATAGTTATCATCCTCTGACTTATTTCACTTAGTATAATAATCTCTAGGCCCATCCATGTTGCTGCAAATGGCATTATTTCATTGTTTTTTATGGCTGAGTAATATTCCATTGCATATATACACCACATCTACTTTATTCGTCTGTCAATGAACATTTAGGTTGCCTCCATATCTTGGCTATTGTAACTAGTTCTGCTATGAACATTTGGGTGCATGCATCTTTTCAAATTAGAGTTTTTGTGTTTTCTGGATATATGCCCAGGAGTGGGATTGCTGGATCATATAGTAAATCTATTTTTAATTTTTTGAGGAACCTCCATACTCTTCTCTGTAGTGGTTGCACTAATTTATATTCTGACCAGCAGGGTAGGAGGGTTCCCTTTTCTCCATACTCTCTCCAGCATTTATTACTTGTAGACTTTTTAATCATGGCCATTCTGACTGGTGTGAGGTGAAACCTCATTATAGTTTTGATTTGCATTTCTCTAATAATTAGTGATTTAAGCATCTTTTCATATACCTGTTGGGCATCTGTACATCTCTGGAGAAATGTCTGTTTAGGTCATCTGACCATTTTATGATTAGGTTGTTTGTTGTTTTTTTTTTATATTGAGCTGTATGAGCTGTTTTATTTTGGAACTTAATCCCTTGTCAATCAAATCATTTGCAAATATTTTCTCCCATTCAGTAAGTTGCCTTTGTTTGTTTACGGTTTCCTTTGCTGTGCAAAAGCTTTTGAGTTTAATTAGGTCCCATTTGTTTATTTTTGTTTTTGTTTACATAATTCTGGGAGGTTGGTCAAAAACAATCTTGCTGTGATTTATGTCAAAGAGTGTTCTGCCTATGTTTTCCCCTAAGAGTTTTATAGTCTCTGGCCTTACATTTGGGTCTTTAATCCATTTTGAGTTTATTTTTGTGTATGGTGTTAGGGAGTGTTCTAATTTCATTCTTTTACATGTAGCTGTCCAGTTTTCCCAACACCACTTGCTGAACAGACTGCCTTTTCTCCATTGTATATTCTTACCTCCTTTGTTGAAGATTGATTGACCATAGTTGTGTGGACATATTTCTGGGCTCTCTATTGTGTTCCATTGATCCATATGTCTGCTTTGTGCCAACACCACACTGTTTTGGTTACTGTATCTTTACTCTGGTGTCTGAAGTCTGAGAGGGTTATGCCTCTATCTTTGTTCTTTTCTCTCAGGATTGCTTAGGCAATTCTAGGGCTTTTGTGGCTCCATATAAATTTTAAGATTATTTGTTCTAGTTCTGTGAAAAATGTCATGGGTAATTTGATAGGGATCACATTAAATCTGTACACCTCTTTGGGTAGTATTGACATTTTAACAACATTAATTCTTCCAATCCAATAGCGTGGGATATCTTTCCATTTTTTGAATCCTCTTTAATTTCCTTTATTAATGTTTTATAGTTCTCAGCATATAAGTCTTTCACCTCCTTGGTCAGGTTTATTCCTAGGTGTGTTTTTTTTTGGTGTGATTTTAAAAGATATGGGTTTTTTTGTTGTTGTTTTTTTTTAGGAAAAAATTTCATTTAATGAGCTCCAGGGAACACTCAGCCTGCTGCCATACTAACTCATGAATTACAATGGATTGCTGGTAAGCAAGACAAGAAAACAGGGCACAAACAAAAATCAAGACATTGTTTCTTACTGAACTCTTCTCAAATGAGATCAAGGAATTATGGTTAAATGCCACAACTGTAAATTATTTATGCTCCTGGAGAGGTTAGAAAGGGCTTATAATATTTACCCTTTTTTTCAGACAGAATTTAGGTCTGAGCAAAACCTTTTGTGTCCTCCAACCTCAAAGTTTATTGGGGATGGAAGTCCAAATTTGCTGTCACATACCATAAAAAGAATCTCATGAGTAGAGAGTCAAACTAATTTTGGAATATATGAATTATACCCAGTGGTATTTTAAATAGATTTTAAACTAAAATATATAGATACATTTTTACTAATCTATATGACTCTGGGTTCTGAAACTTCTACATGTCACATGCATGATACATAACACACAATGTCAGCCCCAGGACAGGGAAAACACTCCAATGAAGCAAGCCAAAGAAACAAGTTTCAGACAAGGTAAACTGATGTGTAGACCAGGATTTTTCAATTCTTTCCTGTCATGCTGAAGCTTCCAGCTCCTGAATAACAACACATGTTTCCCTTGCCCTAGACACCCAAGAGTATGTCTCCTCTCTTGGGCATAAGAATCTCTAGAGTTACATATGTGTAGTAAACAGTGGACCCAGCTGGCATACTCACAATGACCAAATTGTGTTGATTGTACTTTAAACCAATACATCGCTCCACGATGAAGTTGCAACAAATGATATATTTGCTTTCCAGACATGAATGAGATGCCTTCCTGGATATACTCCAGGAAGGCCAGAGAAACTGGAATAATTTACTGGTGAATTTCTTTCAGGATAGCCCATGATTTATCTAGAATATAATCTTTACATATCTGGATCCTTCAAACTAGACCAAAGGGAAAATCTGGGCTGCAAGCCTCAATTAGAAATGTGGGATGCTGCTATGCTGAAAACCGGTGCTCCCTGACCTGTATCTTCTGAGACTAGAACCCAGTGTGGTGGATGACCAATTCATGAGTTTTTTTTTTTTTACATTCTCTTTCTGATATTTCATTGTTAGTGTAAAGAAATGCAACTGATTTCTGAGTGTTAATCCTGTTTCTTGCTACTTTGCTGAATTCATTTATTAGATCTAATAGTTTTTGTGTGGAGTCCTTAGGGTTTTCTATATATAGTATCATGTCACCTGCATATAGTGACAATTTTACCCCTTCCCTTCCAATTTGGATACCTTTTATTTCTTTTTCTTATCTGACTGCTGTGTCTAGGACTTCCAATATTATGTCGAATAGAAGTGGTGAGAGTGGGCATCCTTGTCTTTTTCCAGATCTTAGCAGGAAGGCTTTCAACTTTTCACCATTGAGTATTGTATTGGCTGTGGGTTTGTCATAAATGGCTTTCATTATGTTGAGATATGTTTCTTCTATACCCACTTTGGTAAGAGTTTTTATCATGAATGTATGTTGAATTTTATCAAGTGCTTTTTCTGCATCTAATGAGATGATCATGTGGTTTTTGTCTTTTCTTTTGTTGATGTGGTATATTACATTGATTGACTTGCCTCTTTTGAACCATCCTTGTGAACTTGGCATGAATCCCACTTGGTCATGGTGTATGATCTTTTTTCTGTGTTGTTGGATTTGGTTTGTTAATATTTTGTTGAGAATTTTGCATCTATTTTCATCAGACATATTGGCCTGTAATTTTCTTTTTGGTATTGTCTTTATCTGGTTTTGGTATCAGGGTGATGATGGCTTCATAGAATGACTTTGGGAGTGATCACTACTCTTCAGTCTTTTGGAAGAGTTTGAGAAGGATTGATATAAGTTCCTTGTATGTTTGGTAGAATTCGCCAGTGAATCCATCCATTCCTGAACTTTTGTTTGCAGAGAGTTTTTTGTTTTTTACAAATTCTATTTCAATTCTAGTGATTGGTCTGTTCAAATTATCTATTTCTTCCTGATTCAGCTTTGGTGGGCTGTATGTTTCTAGAAATTTGTAACTTTCTTCTGGCTTGTCCAATTTGCTGGCAAATAATTGTTGACAGTATTTTCTTATGGTTTATTGTATTTATGTGGTATCACTTGTAATTTCTCCTCTTTCATTTCTTATTTAGTTTATTTAGGTCATCTCTCTTTTCTTTTTGGTGAGCCTGGCCAGAAGTTTGTTGACTTTTTTTATCCTTTCAAAAAACCAGCTCTTGATTTTGTTGATTTTTTTCTACTTTAAAAAAATTTTCTATTTTTATTCCCTCACTGATCTTTATCATTTCCTTCCTTCTTCTGACTTTGGGTATTGATTGTTCCTCTTTTTCTACTTCTTTTTGGTGGTAGGTTAGGTTGCTTATTGGAGATTTTTCTTGTTATTTGAAGAAGGCCTGTACCGTTATGGATTTCCCTTTTAGGACTGCTTTTGCTGCATCGCATAGATTTTGTGTGGTTGTGTTTTCATTGTCATTTGTCTCTAGGTATTTTTTAATTTCCTCTTTGATTTCATTGTTGGCCCATTGATTTTTCAGTAGCATGTTGTTTAGTCTCCATGTAATCAATTATTCAAATTTTCAGAATGAGTTTTATTACTTATTTTAAAATTCCAGATGGATCAATAAACATTTATAATTAATAAGTGAATTTGGTAAAGTTAATGCACACAAAATTGATAAACCAAAAAATTTTATCTCCATATACTAGCCAACAAACAAGTGGCAAATTATATAAAAAATTATCATTTAAATTTACATCAAGTAGCAGAAAATACATAGGACTCATCTAAGTAAAACTGAGTGAGATATCCACACTGAAAACTTTTAAGATATTGCTAATCCATGTAATCTTTTTTTTTCTCACTTATATTTCTGTGTTTGATTTCTAGTTGTATGCCACTGTAATTAGAAAAATGCTTGAAATACTTTCTATCCTCTCCAACTTGTTGAGGATTGTTTTGGTCCTAATACCTGGTCTATGCTAGAGGATGTACCACGTGTGCTTGAAAAGAATGTGTATTCTGGTTTTTTTGGATGTAATGTCCTGAAAATATCAATTAAGTCCAACTGTTCTATTGTGTCATTTAGGACATCTGTTGCCTTATTGATTTTCTGTCTGAAAGAGCTTTCCATGATGTCAGTGGGTTGTAAAACTCTCCTACTATTATTTTTTTCCCATCAGTTTCTACCTTTATGTCTGTTAGTATTTGTTTTATGTATTTAGGTGCTCCTATATTAGGTGCATATATGTTAATGAGTATAATATCCCCTTCTTTTATTGATCCTTTTATCATTACATAATGTTCTTCTTTATCTTTCTTATGGCCTTTGTTTTAAAATCTATTTTGTCTGACATGAATATTACTACCTCTGCTTTCTTGTCATTTCTATTTGATTGATATATCTTTTTCCATCTCCTCACTTACAATCTATGAGTGTCCTTTGCCCTAAAGTGGGTCTCTTGTAGGCAGCATATTGTAAGTCCTTGTTTTATTATCCAATATGCCACTCTATGTTTTTTGATCTGCTCTTACAGAAAAACCCGAACAAATTTTTGGCTAACCCAATATTTATTGCCATTTTAAACAATGTTTTCCAATTGATTTTGTATTTCTTCTTTGTTCCTTTCTTTTTATTTTTGCTTTCCCTCCTGTAGTTTGATGGTTTTCTTTTGAATTATGCTTGACTTCTCTTCTGGATTTTTGTGAATCTATTTTATGTTTTTGATTTGTGGTTACCCTCATTTTCAAGTGTGTTGGCCCATTAATATATCTACTTGCTTTAGATTGGTAGTAATATAAGCTCAAACACATTATTTAAAAATCTGCATTTTCTTTTTTATTAAATTTTTTTTTTTAATTTTTGTCTGTGTTGGGTCTTCGTTGCTATGTGCAGGCTTTCTCTAGTTGTGGTGAGAGGGGGTTACTCTTCCTTGCAGGTTCACGGGCTTCTCATTGTGGTGGTTTCTCTTGTTGCAGAGCATGGGCTCTAGGCGCACAGGCTTCCATAGTTGCAGCATGCAGGCAGGCTCTGTAGTTGTGGCATGCTGGCCTTAGAGAGTGCGGGCTTCAGTAGTTGTCGTGCATGGGCTCAATAGTTGTGGTTCATGGGCTCTAGAGTACAGTATCAGTAGTTGTGACACATGGGCTTAGTTGCTCTGCGGCATGTGGAATCTTCCTGGACCAGGGATGGAACCCTTGTCCTCTGTCTTGGCAGGTGAATTCTTAACCACTGCACGATCAGGGAAATCCAAAAAATCTACATTTTCTTACTCCCCTTCCCACATATTGTGATTTTGATGTCCTAGTTTACATCTTCATGCTTAGACTTTTGTTGTTCATTGTAGTTAATTGTTCTCATAAAAAATTTTATTGCTTTTAAAATCTATGTATTGGCTTATTTAAATGATCCACAATCTTTTTATATATTTGCTTTTCCTATTTGATTTTCCCTTTCCTGTATATTCTTGCTTCTTTTCTTTTCTTTTAGAGAAGAGCTTTCAATATTTCTTTTAGGATAGGTTTAATATTGCTGAATTATTTTAGTTTTTGTTTATCTGAGAAATTCTTTACCTCTCCTTCTGTTCTAAATGATAATCTTCCTGGGTAGAGTATCCTAGGCTGTAGATTGTTCCCTTTCAGGAGTTTGAATATATCTTGCCACTCTCTTCTGGCCTGCAGAGTTTCTGTGGAGAAATTAGCTGATAGCCTTATGGGGGTTCCTTTGTAACTGACTCTTTGTTTTTCTCTCACTACTTTAGAATCCTCTATTTCTTTTTTTCTGTACACTGGCCTCTCACTGTTGTGGCCTCTCCCATTGTGGAGCACAGGCTCCAGATGCGCAGGCTCAGCAGCCATGGCTCACGGGCCCAGCAACTCCACGGCCTGTGGGATCTTCCCAGACTGGGGCACGAACCCGTATCCCCTGCATCGGCAGGTGGACTCTCAACCACTGCACCACCAGGGAAACCCGAGAATCCTCTATTTTTAAATTTGCCATTTTAATTATAATGTGTCTTGGTGCAAGTCTGTTTGGGTTCATATTGTTTGGGACCTTCTGTTCTTCTTGTACTTGGATATCTTTTTCCTTCTTTAGGTTGGGGAAGTTTTCTTCAAATACATTTTTGATCCCATTTTCTCTTTCTTATCCTTCTGGGATCCTTATTATGCAATAAGAGAATAAATTATATAAGTAATAAAAAAATTTTAACAAAGAAAATCTCAGGACCATATGGTTTCACTGATGAATTCTATGAAACCTTTAAAATTAGAATTAATACCAATCCTTCTCAAACTCTTGCAAAAGAATAGAAGAGGGAGTACATCATAACGTGTTCTATGAGACTATCATTACCTTTATTACAAATGCAGGAAGGGACATTGCAATAAAAGAAAATTGTAGACTATATACATTATGAATATAGATGGAGAAATTCTCAACAAAATACTAGCCAATCAAATCCAGAAGCATACTAAAAGAAATATAAACCATTTCAAAGTGAAGATTTTCAAGAATGCAAGGGTGGTTCAGCATATGAAAATCAGTCCATCTTTGACACTACAGTAATAGAATGAAGGCATTAAAAATGTGATCATATTAAATAATGCAAAAAAACAACTGATTATATTCAACACACTTTCATAATAAAAGCACTTAGCAAAGTAGGAATAGAAATGAACTTCCTTAAGCTGAAAAGGGCTTTATGAAAAATCCACAGGTAACATCATACTCAATGGTGAAAGACTAAAATCCTACCCTTAAGATCAGGATCAAGAAAAGGATGCTCATTTTCATCCCATCTATTCAACATTGTACTAAAGTTCTAGAGAGAACAATTAGGCAAGAAAAAGAAATAAAAGGTATATAATTTTTAAAGGAAGCAGTAAAACGATCTCTAGTCACAGATGACATGATTGTATATATAAAAATCCTAAAGATTTACCAAAAATGTCTATTAGAGCTAATAAAAAATTCAAGCAAAGTTGCAAGATACAAAATCAGCAAACAAAAAAATCAGTTGCATTTTCATGTACTGGCAATCAACAACCCAAAAATAAAATTAGTAAAACAATTCTATTTAAAGTAACATTAAAAATAATAGCATGCCTAGGGATAAGTTTAACTAAGGAAGTATAAGACATAAACACTGAAAATACAAAATGTGCTGAAAGAAATTTTAAAAGTCCTAAATAAATGGAAAGACATTCCATATTCATGGATTGGAAGATAATATTTTTAAGATAATAATACTGCCGAATGTGATCTACAGATTCAGTGCAGTTGCTAGAAAATACCAACAACACTTTTGCAGACATGAAAAAAACAATCCTAAAATTTATATAGGAATGCAAGGGGCCCTGAATGCCCAAAACAATCTTGAAAAGAAAGAAGAAATTTGGAGGATTCATACATCTTGATTAAAAACTTACTACAAAGTTATAATAATAAAAAGTGTCATGCTAGTATAAGGGTAGCCATACAGATCAATGGAATAGAATTGAGAGTCAACCAATAAATATCTGTTGTCAACTGGTTTTTGAAAAAGATGTCAGGACCATTCAATGAGGAATAATAGCCTCTTCAAAAATGGTGCTGGAACAACTGGATATCCACTGCAATCCAATAAATTTGGACCCTTACCTCATGCCATATACAAAAAAATGGTTTTAGTGGTTTAAAAGACTGAAATGTTAGAACTAAAACTTTAAATTCTTGGAAGAAACATGGGGATAAATCTTCATGACCTCGTATTTGACAATGGTTTCTTTGATATGACACTAAAAGTATGAGCAAAAAAAGACAACAATAGATAAATGGACTTCATGTCATTCTCAAGAGTTAAATGACAACATACAGAATGGGAGAAAATATTTGTAAATGATGTATCTGATAAAGGTCTAGTATCCAGGTTACATTTAAAAAATCTTATAGATGATCTTATTTACAAAGCAGAAATAGAGACACAGACGTAGAGAGAAAATGTATGGATACCAAGGGGGAAAGGGGAGGATGGGAGGAATTGGAAGGTTGGGATTGACACATATACACTATTGATAGTATGTATAAAATAGGCAACTAATGAGAACTGAATAGCTGAATAGAGCTAATAATACTGAATAGCACAGGGAACTCTACTTAATGCACTGTGGTGACCTAAATGGGAAGGAAATCCAAAAACAGAGGGGATATATGTATATGTATAGCTGATTCATTTTGCTGTACAGTAGAAACTAACACATCATTGAAAAGCAACTATACTCCAATAAAAATTAATTTAAAAATATAAAGGATAACCAACAAGGACCTACTGTATAGCACAGGGAACTCTGCTCAGTATCATGTAACAACCTAAATTAGAAAAGAATATGAAAAGGAATAGATACATGTATATGTATAACTGAATTACTTTTCTGTACACCTGAAACTAATACAACATTGTTAATCACCTATACTCCAATATAAAATAAAAAGTTTTTTTTAAAAAAGTCCTTAAGGACCTAGAGGGGTGGGATAGGGAGGGTGAGAGGGAGGCTCAAGAGGGAGGGGATATGGAGATATAGGTATACATATAGTTGATTCACTTTGTTGTACAGCAGAAGCTAACACAACATTGTAAAGCAATTATACTCCAATAAAGATGTAAAAAAAAAAAGGAAAAAAAGTCCTTAGTTTTAGCTCGAATAGGAGATCACATTTTCTAAACTATAATAGTAATGAAGTATGTAACTATGGAAAGGGGAAATAAAATTAACTAGAAAGACACACCATTAAATTTGCTTAGAAATTAAGAGCAGATGTTTGCTTTTAGCTGCCTAAGACAACAAAAATCAGAGAAATTTGTCAAACTTTGTCTTTTACTGAAAATGTATGAATTATAAAGTGATCAAAACTAAAAAAAAAAAAAAGAAACTCTTACAACTCAAAAACAACAAAAAGAAACTATCCAGTTTAAAAATATATGAAGTTTTTCTGCCTATTTTTAAATCAGGTTGTTTTGGGGGTTTTTTGATGTTGAGTTGTATGAGCTGTTTATATATGTTGGATATTAATCCCTTATTGGTCATATCATTTGCAAATATTTTCTCCCATTCAGTAGGTTGTCTTTTCATTTTGTGGCTGGTTTCCTTTGCTGTGTGAAAGCTTTTAAGTTTAATTAGGTCCCATTCATTTATTTTTGCTTTTATTTCCTTTGCTTTAGGACACAGATCCAAAAAAAATAGTGTTGCAATTTATGTCAAAGAGTCTTCTGCCTACGTTTTCCTCAAGGCATTTTATAGTATCCTATCTTACATTTAGTTCTTTAATCCAACAGGCATATGAAAAGATGCTCAACATCACTAATCAGGGAAATGTAAATCCAAACCAAAATGCTATATCACCACACACCTGTCAGAATGGCTATCATCAAAAAGAACACACATAACAAATGTTGGCAGGGATGCAAAGAAAAGGGAAACTTCTTACACTGTAGATGGAAATGTAAATTGGTGCAGCCATTATGGAAAACAGTATGGAGATTTCCCAAAAAACTAGAAATAGAACTACCATATGACCCAGCAATTCCACTCCTGAGTATATATCTGAAAAAACCAAACACACTAATTCAAAAAGATGCATGCACCACAATGTTCATAGCAGCATTATTTACAATTGCCAAGATATGGAAACAACCTAAGTGTCCATCAACAGATGAATTGATAAAGAAGATGTGGTATATATATATATACAATGGAATACTACTCAGCCATAAAAAAAGAATGAAATTTTGCTCTTTGCAGCAATATGGATGGACTTGGAGGGCATTATTCTAAGTGATATTATTCAGACAAAGACAAATACTATATGATGTCACTTATATGTGTAATCTAAAAAATACAACAAACTAGTGAATATAACAAAAAAGAAGCAGACTTGCATATATAGAGAATAAACTAGTGGTTACCAGTGGGGAGGGGGAAGGGGAAATATAAGGGTGGAGGAGTGGGAGGTACAAACTATGGGGTGTAAGAGAGATGCAAGGATGTATTGTACAACACAGTGAATATAGCCAATATTTTGTAATAACTGTAAGTGGAAAGTAACCTGTAAAATTTATATAAAAAATGTACAAAGGACTTGAATAGATATTTCTCCAAACATGATATACAAGTGACCAATGAACACATGAAAAGATGCTCAATATTATTTGTCATGAGGAAAATGCAAATTGAAACCACAATTAGATACCACTACACAGCTACCAGGATGACCATAATTAATAAAAAAGAAAATTATGTGTTGGTGAGGTGTGTGGAATGGGAACCCTCATACACTGCTGGTGGGAATATAAAATAGTACAGCCACTGTGGAAAGTACTTTGGCATTTCTTTGATTAGAGTTGATTCTTGAACAGTATGAGTTTCAACTGCATGAATGCATTTATATATGGACTTTTTTCAATAGTAAATACTATAGTACTACATGATCTGCAGTTGGATGAATTGGCAAATGCAGAGTCACGTATATAGAGGAACCACAGATACGGAGGAATTGTGTATATGGAGGTCCAACTATAAGTTATATATGGATTTTCAACTTTGTGTAGGGTCAGTACTCCTAACCCCACATTGTTTAAGGGTCAACCATAGTTAAACATAGGATTATTATACAACCCAGCAAATCTACTCATAGGTATATACCCAAAAGAACTGAAAACAGGTTTTCAAATAAAAAACTTGTAGAGGAATGTTCATAGCAGCACTATTCACAATAACCAAAAGGTGAAAACAGCTCAAATGTCCATCAACTGTTGAACAGAGAGACACAATGTGGGATATCCATACAATGGAATAATATTCAGCCATTAAAAGGAATAAAGTATTGATACATGGTACAACTTGTATGAACTTTGAAACTACTATGCTAAGTGAAAGAAACTAGACACAAAAGCCACATCTGTTTGTAGTTATGTAAAATATCTAGAATTAGCAATTTATAAAGACAAAAAGCAGATTAGTGGTTTCCAGGGACTGGGTGAAGAGGTAAATGGGGAGTGACTGTTAATGAATATAGAGTTTCTTTTTGCCATAACAAAAAATTCTGTAACTAGATATTGGTGATGGCTGTACAACACTATGAATGTATTTAATACCACTGAATTCTATACTTTAAAATGTTTAAAATTGGTACATTTTATATTATATATATTTTAGCACATAAGAAGACATTATATCATTGTTCCCTATTTCACAAATCAGATACACATCTCACTGGACTGAAATCAATGTGTTGGCAGAGTTGCTTTCCTTTCAGGAGGCCGTAGGAGATACTTTCTTTCCTTTTCCAGCTTCTAGAGGCATCCAGCATTTCTTAGTTTGTGCCTTCCTTCCTACATCATGAAAGCCAGCAGCGTAGCATTATTTTAGCCCTTCTTTTGGTATCACATATTTTTCTCTGGACCTTCTATTCTGCCTCTTTCTTCCACATTTATATATCCTTGTGATTACCTGTGGGCCCACTTAGATAATTCAGGATAAGCTCCCTATTTTAAGGTCACCCAATTGGCAACCTAAGTCCATCTACAATTTTAATTTCCTTAGCCATGTATCCTAACAACTTTAGAGGACCATTATTCTGCTTAACATACCCAGAAATTCCACTCATAGGTATATCCCAGAGAATTTAAAACATATTTCCAGGTAAAAAACTTGCACACAAATGTTCATAACAGCATTATTCATAGTTGCCAAATTGGAAACAAACTAAATGTTCATCAACTGATAAATGGATAAGCAAAATATGGTATATCCATACAATATAAATTATTCAGCCACAAAAAGGAATGAAGTACTGATTTATGCTACAATATAGGTGAATCTTGAATATACTATGCTAAGTGAAAGAAGCCAGATGCAAAATATCACATAATGTATGATTCTATTTATTAGAAATGTCTAGAATAGGAAATCTATGTACACAGAAATTAGATTAGTAATTTCTGGAAGGAAATTTCTGGTGGAAAAAGAAAAGTGGGGAATAATTGCTAATGGGTATGGAGTTTCTTTTTAGAAAGATAAAAATGTTCTAGAATTAGATAGGGTTAGTGATTACACAACTGTGAATATACTAAAAACTACTAAAATGTATATATTAGAATGGTAACTTTACAGCATGTGAAATGTATCTTTATAAAACTGAATCATCTTCATAAATTTTACATTAATTTTATGTTGAAAAGATAAGATTTTTGATATATTTAGTTAAATAAAATATAAAATTTAAATTAAAAAAGAACAGTTACATCAGCATCATAGCAACATGAAATGCTCTCTCTGTATCTCACTTCCAATCTATTGATAAAACCAATAAAACTTCCATAACTCAATGAAGGTTTCTCAATCCAACACACCAGGGTGTCAGAGAATTCCACACATCTGTACATCTAAAGGTCGGTGGACTGGAACACATAGAGGAGGCAGAACAAGGGGAACAACAGAGATGATGCCTATGACCCTAGCTCTCCTGCTGTGGTGACTGAGCCTACAGCCCCAAAGACCTCAGTAGCAACAGGAGAGTTGCCCCTGACAACTCCAGCCTCCTTGCCATTGCTGCACCCACAGCCACAGGGAACCAGGCAGCCATAGCATCAAGGCCTGTGACCTGATCCCTCCAGCTGAAGAGATGCTTGTAACCCTGACCACCCTTCCAACAGTTATGGCACACATGAACCTGACTACCTTGGACTCAGCAGAGGCATCCGTGACCCTGGCTCCCCACTACCTTTCCCTCTCCCCCCACAGCAGTGGAGTCCATGACCCAGGTGACACCAGATGTGCTGAAAGTACACACCATCCTGGTGCCCTAGGCAGTGACAGCAGCAACACTGGTAGCAGCAAGCCACGAGTGACCTGGAAGGCAAAAACAGTGACAACAAGGGCACCAAACAGCACCTCTGGCAGAGGCAGTAGAAGGTGAAAAATCCCAATACTCAAAAATAGCCAGAGGCAGCTCAGGTAAGAGAAACCCAAAACTTGTGCTATATTGCCACCTACTGAAAAATAAAAAGAAAGGTCTGTAATTACTAATCTTGAATTGTTAGAATCAAGTAAATCTTTTTACCTAAAGAAGAGAGGTGTTTGCGGCTTCAAAGATATCAACAGAGGAACAACTCATTGAGCACCATGAAAAACCACAGTAACACGGTATCACGAAGAGAAAATGACAATTCTTCAGAAACCAAACTTAAAGTCACAGAATACTGCAGTTTAACTGATAGAGAATTCAAAATAGGTGTCTTGAAGAAACACAATGAGCTACAAACAAACTCCGAAAGACAGTTCAAGGAGCTCAGAAATAAAATTAATGAGCAGAAGGAATACTTTACCAAAGAGATTGGAACTCCAAAAAAGAACCAAACAGAAATTCTGGAGCTGAAGAGCTCAATAAATGAGACAAAGAGTGCATTAGAAAGCATTGGAAATAGAGCAGATCTTAAGGAAGAGAGAATTGCAAGCTTGAAGATAGAAATCTAAAATGATACAGGTAGAAAAGGAGAGAGAACTAAGATCGATCCAAACACAATAAATTCCATGAGAATTATCTCACTGCATTAGGAGGGGTAACATAAGAATAATGAGTTTCCCAGGAGAAGAGAGTAGAGAGTTTACTTATTTATTTTTTCTTTCCAGTTAGGCTACTTGACTAGTTTTTTTAAAAAAAAATAGATCTTTATTAGAGTACAATTGCTTCACAATACTCTGTTAGTTTCTTGTACAACAAACTGAATCAGCCATAGACATACGTATATCCACATATCCCTTCCCTCTTGAGCCTCCCTTCCACACTCCCTATCCCACCTCTCTAGGTCATCACAAAACACCAAGCTGATCTTCCTGTGCTATGCTAGTGCTTCCCACTAGCTATTTTACGTTAGGTAGTGTATATATATCGATGCTACTCTCACTTTGCCCCAGCTTCCCCCTCCCTCCCGTGTCCTCAAGTACATTCTCTATGTCTATGTCTTTATTCGTGCCCAAGCACTAGATTCATCAGTACCATGTTTTTTCTTTTTAGATTCCTAATATATGTGTTAGCATACGGTATTTGTTTTTCTCTTTCTGACTTAATTCACGCTGTATGACAGATTCTATGTCCATCCACCTCACTACAAATAACTCAATGTTGTTCCTTTATATGGCAGAGTAATATTCCATTGTATATATGTGCCACATCATCTTTATCCATTCATCTGTCGATGGACACTTAGGTTGCTTCCATGTCCTGGGTATTGTAAACAGTGCTGCAATGAACACTGTGGTGCATGTCTCTTTTTGAATTCTGGTTTTCTCAGGGTGTATGCCCAGGAGTGGGATTGTTGGGTTATATGGTAGTTCTATTTTTAGTTTTTTAAAGAACCTCCATACTGTTCTCCATAGTGGTTGTACCAATTTACATTCTCACCAACAGTGCAGGAGGGTTCCCTTTCCTCCACACCCTCTCCAGCGTTTATTGTTTCTACATTTTTGATAATGGCCATTCTGACAGGTGTGAGGTGATATCTCATTGTAGTTTTGATTTGTATTTCTCTAATAATTAGTGCTGTTGAGCCTTGTTCATGTCCCTCTTGGCCATCTGTATGTCTGCTTTGGTGAAATGTCTATTTAGGTCTTCCACCAATTTTTTAATTGAATTATTTGTTTTTTTGGTATTGAGCTCCATGAGCTGTTCGTATATTTTGGAGATTAAACCTTTGTCTGTTGTTTCATTTGCAAATATTTTCTCCCATTTTGAGGGTTGTCTTGTCATCTTGTTTATGGTTTCCTTTACTATGCAAAAGCATTTAAATTTCATTAGGTCCCATTTGTTTATTTTTGTTTTTATTTCCATTAATCTAGGAGGTAGGTCAAAAAAGATCTTGTTGTGGTTTATGTCAAAGAGTGTTTTTCCTATGTTTTCCTCTAAGAGTTTTACAGTGTCTGGTCTTACATTTAGGCCTTTAATCCATTTGGAGTATATTTTTGTGTATGGTGTTATGTAGTGTTCTAATTTCATTTTTTACATGTAGCTATCCAGGTTTCCCAGCACCATTTATTGAAGAGGCTTTCTTTTCTCCATTGTATGCTCTTGCCTTCTTTGTCATAAATTAGCTGACCATTCATGCATGCGTTTATCTCTGGGCTTTCTATCCTGTACCATTGATCTATATTTCTGTTTTTGTGCCAGTACCATACTATCTTGATTACTGTAGCTTTATAAGGTAGTCTGAAGTCTGGGAGCCTGATTCCTCCAGCTCCATTTTTCTTTCTCACGATTGCTTTTACTATTCGGGGTCTTTTGTGTTTCCATACAAATTGTGAAATTTTTTGTTCTAGTTCTGTGAAAAAAGCCATTGGTAGTTTGATAAGGGATTGCATTGAATCTGTAGATTGCTTGGGGTGGTATAGTCATTTTCACAATACTGATTCTTCTAATCCAAGAACATGGTATGTTTCTCAATCTGTTTATGTCATCTTTGATTTCTTTCATCAGTGTTTTATAGTTTTCTGAGTACCAGTTTTTGTCTCATTAGGTAGGTTTATTCCTAGGTATTTTATTCTTCTTGTTGCAATGGTAAATGAGATTGTTTCCTTAATTTCTATTTCAGATTTTTCATCATTAGTGTATAGGAATGCATGAGATTGTTTCCTTAATTTCTCTTTCTGATTTTTTGTTGTTAGTGTATAGGAATGCCAGTGATTTCTGTGCATAATTTTGTACCCTGCAACCTTACCAAATTCACTGATTTGTTTTAGTACTTTTCTGCTGGGATCCTTAGGTTTTTCTATGTATAGTATCATATCATCTGCAAACAGTAACAATTTTACTTCTTCTATTTCCATTTACATTCCTTTTATTTCTTTTTCATCTCGATTGCTGTGGCTAGAACTTCCAAAACTATGTTGAATAAGAGTGGTGAGAGTGGACATCCTTGTCTTCTTCCTGATATTAGTGGAAATGCTTTCACTTTTTCACCATTGAGTATGATGTTTGCTGTGGGTTTGTCATATATGGCCTTTATTATATTGAGGTAAGTTCCCTCTATTTCCATTTTCTGGACAGGTTTTTTATAAATCGGTGTTGATTTTTGTCAAAAGCTTCCTCTGCATCTACTGAGATGATCATATGGTTTTTATTCCTTAATTTGTTAATATGGTGTATCACATTGATTGATTTGTGTATATCGAAGAATCCTTGCATCCCTGGGATAAATCCCACTTGATCATGGTGTTTGATCCTTTTAATATGTTGTTGGATTCTGTTTGCTAGTATTTTGTTCAGGATTTTGCATCTATGTTCATCAGTAATATTGGTCTATAATTTTCCGTTTTTGTGATAACTTTTTCTGGTTTTGGTACCAGGGTGATGGTGGCTTCAGGAAATGAATTTGGGAGTGTTCCTCCCTCTGCAATTTTTTGGAAGAGTTTGAGAAGGATAGGTGTTAGCTCTTCTCTAAATGTTTGATAGAATTCGCCTGTGAAGCCATCTGGTCCTGGAATTTGTTGGAAGATTTTTAATTACAGTTTCAATTTCATTACTTGTGATAGGTCTGTTTATATTTTCTAATTCTTCCTGGTGCAGTCTTGGAAAATTGTACTTTTCCAAGAGTTTGTCCATTTCTTCATGGTTGTCCATTTTATTGGCATATAGTTGTTTGTAGTAGTCTCTTATAATCCTTTGTATTTCTGCAGTGTTAGTTGTGATTTCTCCTTCTTCATTTCTCATTTTATTGATTTACATCCTCTCCTTTTTTTTCTTGATGAGTCTGGCTAAGGGTTTATCAATTTTGTTTATCTTCTTTATTTTTCTTTTTTTTTGTGTGGTACGAAGCCCTCTCACTGTTGTGGCCTCTCCCGTTGTGGAGCACAGGCTCCAGACGCGCAGGCTCAGCGGCCATGGCTCACAGGCCTAGCCGCTCCATGGTGTGTGGGATCTTCCCGGACCGGGGCACGAACCCATGTCCCCTGCATTGGCAGGTAGACTCTCAACCACTGCACCACCAGGGAAGCCCCTTGTTTATCTTCTTAAAGAATCAGCTTTTATTTCATTGGTCTTTGCTATTGTTTTCTTCATTTCTTTTTCATTTATTTCTGCTCTGATCTTTATGATTTCTTCCCTTCTACTGACGTTGGGTTTTCTTTGTTCTTCTATCTCTAGTTGCTTTAGGTGTAGGGTTAGATTGTTTATTTGAGATTTTTCTTGTTTCGTGAGGTGGGATTGAATTGCTATAAACTTCCCTCTAAGAACTGCCTTTGCTGTATCCAATAGGTTTTGGTTTGTCGTGTTTTCATTGTCATTTGTTTCTATGTATTTTTTATTTCGTCTTTGATTTCTTCAGTGAAGAACCCCCACACAAATGAGTAGGATGTGGGGGGACTGAGGGGGGAGGAGAAGTGGAGGCTGGACAAGACCAGCGCCCCTGAGGTGTGGCTGAGAGAGGGAGAGGTTCCCATGCCTGGAGAGACCCTCAGGGACTCAGATCATGGAGGAGTGTGCCCAACTTTTCCCCTGCTCAATCAGCCATGGAAGTCTGCCCAGCTCTTGGGCTGGGTCCTACACCTTCAGAGGTCCCCTCTGGGCTGGGTTGATCCTGGCAGTTTAGGAGGGAGGCCAGGAGAGATCAGGAGAGGCAGGTGTGAGGGGCCCTCTAGGACCGGAGGAGGGGGAGAACAGCAGAGGACTTTTGCCCCACTCACTCAGGCCCCGGGAGTCTGCTAAGCTCCCAGGCTGATCCCCCACCCTCCAAAGCCCTCTCCAGGCCACGTGGGTCCTGGTGACATAGGAGGGAGGCCGGGAATATCAGGAGAGGCATGTGGAAGGGGCCCTCCTGACCAAGGAGCACAAGAGAGGAGCTGAGGGCATTTGCTCTGCCCACTGGGGCCAGGGGAGCCTGCTGGGCTCCCAGGTGGGGTACCCAACACTCTGAGACCAGAGGTGGGAGGCACACCTGGGACCCTTCTGTTCGGCTGAGCCTAAGCCTCACACACCCCCACACCCCCACACACACCCCAAGGCCTTCTCCCGCCCTGTGGGTCCCAAGCATAAGCCCCACCCACCACCCAATCCTCACCTCTGTTTAGGGTCTGCCCTCCACAGCCAAGACCTTTTCCACCTTTTTTTGTATTTTTCTCCTCCTCTTTTTTATTATTGTGGTTCTGTTTTACCTTCCAGTTATTGTTTCTTCTACATTTTTCTTTTTATTTTTTTCTAACATATCTGTTAGTTTCCTAGCCTAATTTTATTTTTTAATTTGTTATTGTTCTCCTTTTCTTTCTTTCTTTCTTTTTTTTTTTTTTTTTTTTGGCCAGCACATGCTGCTTGCAGGATCTTGGTTCAGGAGCTGGGCATCTGGCCAAAGTTCCTGCAGTGGGAGCTCCAAGTCTAAACCACTGGACTAACAGAGAACCTCAGACCTCAGGGAATATTCATCGGAGTGAGGTCTCCCGGAGGTCCTCATCTTAGCACCAAGACCCAGCTCTACCCAACAGCCTACAAACTCCAGTGTTGGAAGCCTCAGGCCAAACAATCAGTAAGACAGGAACACAAACCCACTCATTATAAAAAGGAAAAAAATGAGACGGCAAAAAATGTGTCACAGATGAAGGAGCAAGGTAAAAACCTATAAGACCAGATAAATGAAGAGGAAATAGGCAATCTACCTGAAAAAGAATTCAGAGTAATGATAGTAAAGATGATCCAGAAACTCAAAAATAGAATGGTGGCACGGATTGAGAAAATACAAGAAATGTATAACAAAGATCTAGAATAACTAAAGAACAAACAGAGGTGAACAACACAATAACTGAAGTGAAAAATACTCTAGAAGGCATCAATAACAGAATAACTGAGGCAGAAGAATGAATACGTGAGCTGGAAGACAAAAGGGTGGAAATAACTATCGAGGAACAGAATAAAGAAAAAAAATAAAGAGAATTAATGACAATATCAGAGACATCTGGGACAACACTAAACACATCAACATTCGGATTATAGGGGTCCCAGAAGAAGAAGAGAAAAAGAAAGGATCTGAGAAAATATTTGAAGAGATTATAGTGGAAAACTGCCCTAACATGGGAAAGGAAATAGTCACCCAAGTCCAGGAAGTGCAGAGAGTCCCATACAGGATAAACCCTAGGGGAAACACACCAAGACACATATTAATCAAACTAACAAAAATTAAATTCAAAGAAAAAATATTAAAATCAGCAAGGGAAAAACAAAAATTAACATACAAAGGAATCCCTGTAAGGTTATCAGCTGATTTTTCAGCAGAAACTCTGCAGGCCAAAATGGGCTGGCAGGATATACTTAAAGTGATGAAAGAGGAAAACCTACAACCAAGATTACTCTACCCAGCAAGGATCTCATTCAGATTTAATGGAGAAATCAAAAGCTTTATGGACAAGCAAAAGCTAAGAGAATTCAGCACCACTGAATCAGCTTTAAAACAAACGCTAAAGAAATTTTAGGTGGGAAACACAAGAAAAGAAGACGCCTCAGAAAAACAAACCCCCCAAAATAAGAAAATGGTAACATACATATCGATAATAACCTTGAATGTAAATGGATTAAATACTCCAACCAAAAGACACAGACTGGCTGAATGGATACAAAAACAAGACCCATATATATTCTGTCTACAAGAGACTCACTTCAGACCTAGGGACACATACAGACTGAAAGTGAAGGGATGGAAAAAGACATTCCATGCAAATAGAAATTTTTAAAAAGCTGGAGTAGCAATACTGATATCAGATAAAATAGACTTTAGAATAAAGACTGTTACAAGAGATAAAGAAGGACACTACTTAATGATCAAGGGATCAATCAAAGAAGAAGATATAACAATTATAAATGTTTATGCACCCAACATAGGAGCACCTCACTACATAAGGCAAATAAAAACAAGCATGAAAGGGGAAATCTACAGTAACACAGTAATAGTAGGGGACTTTAATAGCCCACTTACATAAATGGACAGATCATCCAAACAGAAAATAAATAAGGAAACACAAGCTTTAAATGACACAATAGGCCAGAAAGATTTAATTGATATTTATAGAACATTCCACCCAAAAGTTGTAGAATACACTTTCTTCTCAAGTGCACATGGAACATTCTCCAGGATAGATCACATCTTGGGTCACAAATCAAGCCTCGGAAAATTTAAATCATATCAAGCATCTTTTCTGACCACAGCGCTATGAGATTGGAAATCAATTACAGGAAAAAGACTGTAAAAACCACAAATACATGCAGTGCACTAGTAAATAACCAAGAGATCACTGAAGAAATCAGAGGAAGAATTTTAAAACTACATAGAAACAAATGACAATGAAAACACAATGACCCAAAACCTATGGGATGCAGCAAAAGCAGTTCTAAGAGGGAAGTTTTTAGCAATTCAATCTCACTTCAAGAAACAAGAAAAATCTCAAATAAACAAATTAACCCTACACCTAAAGCAACTAGAGAAAGAAGAACAAAGAAAACCCAAAGTCAGTAGAAGGAAAGAAATCATAAAGATCAGAGCAGAAATAAATGAAATAGAAATGAATAAACACTAGCAAATAT